>NC_052666.1:31029787-31241563 GCF_016802725.1 Solenopsis invicta | reverse complement strand
CTAGCAGAAAAGAAGAAAACAATGAAAAATTTGATTTATAATAGCTTTTGTAGTAAAAATTACTATATTTTGCTGCAAAAATCACGGCAAACAAAAGCCAAGCGCGGATAACGACTGCGTAAATATATTTATAAATTGTTACATATATTATATATTTTTATGAATTATAAAATTACGTATGTTTCGGCTCACGCTTTGAATCATCTTCATCGCAATAATATGTAAACGAAGAGCCAGAAAAATCCCCAGCATTATATGACATTTCATTTTAGACTGTGATTCACGTTCCTTATTCCACCGAAGCATAAGTCAATGTGATAATATAAGTTAAAATTGTAAAAATTGTATTTTTAAAAAGTTATTACTTTAAAAACTTTAAAAAGTTTCAAAAAAAAGATTTGAAAATTATTTTTTAAAAGTATTATTGGCATGGATAAGTAGAGGTAATTTTAATAAAAAATTTTGTATAAAACATCTTTGATATCTCGAATAGTTTTTGAGATATAACTAAGAAATGCTCTATCTTTGATTTCATCTTAAAACTTTTCCTACCTCAATTGATATTTTGTAAATCCATCTCTGTTTACGCAACCTATGTGTACATAAAGTTTCACTGAAATCAGTGTTTGACATTTTGCAAGATTGCCTTGTTAAATCTTTTATTATACCAAATAAAAAAAAGGAAATGTTTTATATATAAATAATATTTCTGCGCGATGAATCTATCCCGCTTATCGGATCTATTGAACCGTATACTTTCCTATACTGGTACGCGCGCTTTTCTTCGTCCATTATCCCGCAACTTTTCCATTTGTTATATTCAATGTCGATCCATCTTCACGGGGAAATCCGTCTTCTCGTTCTAGAGCGGCACGACGAATCCAACAGTCAAACTATTTTGCGTTGATCTCGACATGGTGGTGTTGGGTAACGTGACTTTGGTGGAGATCGAACATCCGCTGGAGCTGTCTACCTCCGAAAGGATCCTGTCGGCGGTGGACTTCCCCACGGACAGTCTCGTGTACGCGACTTGGATGAACCGGGTGCAGAACAGGGCGTATTTCCAGCTTTGCGACGTCGGCAGTCTGCTGCCAAATTGCACGACAGTAAGTATTTCTTCATTTTCGCGCGCGAGAGACAATTTTACGTTCCTAGATATGGCACAGAGCGTCCGAGCGAGAGACTCGTTTGATAGTACTCTTTATGGAAATTCCGTTCTCTCTTTCTCTACCTCGTTCTCTTTCTCCGAGCTTTCGTGAATCTTAATTTAGGCGAGAGAGGGCTTCCTTTAGTTGGGCAATAGTATTTTAATTAGTGCTCGCTCGCCCGCGGCTCAGCTAATTCGCAGTTTCGCACGAGTCTTTCGCGACTGTTCCCTCTGGGAACTTCGACGTTACAAATTTCAAGTATCGGTAAAGATTTCGCGTTACAAAATTCTACGATAAATTTAATCTAGCGTTACAAGCATGAAATTAACTTGGCAACGCGAGAGATACTTCTCTTGTGAAGCAATTTTTTTTTCCTCACGTCAAACATGCGAATTAAAATGTGTACAGAGGAAAAAAGAAGCAACTCTAAGAAACTGTAATTACGATGTTCAACTATTCGTGTATTTTTTTTACGTTTTTAAAGAGGAAGAGCAAACGAGTTTTTACTGAATCACTTTATTAATGTACTTGTTAAACTTTGACTGTAGATTTTCTCGTGAAGAGTACACTTATCGATTTAATGTTTTAAGAATAGGGAAGACGGTTAGTTAAACGCCCGCGTTTAAATTAAAACGCACTTTACATCTAGAATATGCTAAAAGATATCAGTAAAAAGTATGTAAAGAGGGGCTGAGGAATTAGAACCGACAGCAACGCCTAGTGTAAGAAAAACTTATACAAACCGTTTTTCTAAAAATTTGCTGTAAAGTTTATTGAGTATGCATTATTTTACGGTTTATTATAATAAAATGTTATTCAATTTCTTAACTATAGAAATTAACAAATACACATGTAGATTTTTTTGGAATAAGTATATTTTTTTAGTATGACCCTTGTTACTTGTTTGTTAGACTTACACTAGAGGATAATGGTTTTCAATGCTAACTTTGAGAAGTTAAAATTGAACTCAAATGGCTAAAAATCCATAAATTAAAACATTAGTTAAAACGAAACTAAAGTCTAAATTCTAAAGGATTTTGTTTTTGTGTTTAATAATTATTTTAAAATTGATTTAAAAGATAAGTTTAGTTTCTTTGTTATTTTTAATTTACTTTTGATTTGGGCCTTCATAAATATATAATAATAAGACCCAATGTCTGAAAGTTAAAAATTTTTTTTGTTTGCTTTTCCATGTATACAATATATTTTATTTCTGTGATTTGAATTGAAGTAAAGTTTTTATTCTCACTTAGTTTATTTCAATATCACCAAATAAAATTTAAAAAAATTAAGAAAATTGTGTGGACCTCATTCGGTTTAGATATCTTAACATTTCTCATCGACGCGATGGCAAGATTTTATTGTTAGTAGGGAACCTTTTCTTTACGAACGTCGAAACGACTTAATTAAATTGACACAACGTAATTCGCTGACCGGGGAACATTTGATTTTTCCTAGGCACTCTCGTATGGCGAGGAAAACGGCTGGGTAGAGCAGTTCGAAGCGCCTATATTCAGCGAGGACGGTACGTCGTTCCTTCTAATATTACCGCAGAAACAGAAGAACGGCAGCGATTGGCGACACGTTGTGCTGGTTACGAATGCAACTAGCGGCAGACCGACCACCACCGCCCTCACCTCCGGCTATTTCGTTGTGACGGAGATAGTATCCTGGGATCGGGAGGACTCGTATCTGTGAGTATGAACGCAATCTACACCGCAAATTAAGCAATGTACCTGAATTTCTCGATATTTTTGGAGACCTGATTTTCGCGACAGTTGAATGGCTCGCTATTTCGCAGACTGTCGTGCTCTAGCAAATTCATGTCGATTTAAATTTTACTACTGTCTATTTGGTGATATAATCGCAAATATAAATTGTTGGCCGAGATTAGAAATAAAATGTGCTGCTTTGGGTGCGAGGGAACTTTGCAGAAAACAAGAATCTTGGATTGGATAAAGACGCGCGAGCATTCTAGATCGTTATTAACGAAATGGATATCTGAATAAGCGACACAATTATTCGACAGGAAAGTTCTTTCCGGAAGTCAGATCAGCCCAATTACTTAAAACTTCTATGTCGATAATCTACTATTAGCGATTGGAGAAAATAGATTACATTTGCACTTCTTGGTAAACTTTCTTGCGATCGCAGCTCTTTTTCCGAATGAGGATCGTGAAAATTCAATCAATTTGCTGCCGACGCATAATTTCTTCTAATGAAACGAAAACAATTGTATAATTTTTTTTCTTAAAATTAAATTAAATTTAAAAAGTAAATTGCACTATAATAATTATCGACAACAGTTTAGCCAATAAAAAATAATTAGAATTAGAAAAAATTATAGATTTATGATTAAAAAACACACTACATTGATACTCACAGATGACTGTTACAAATTCAAGAATTACGTGTGAAAGACTACGTATTTTATCCTGGCTGTTATCCATGTTATTTCCATCTGCATTATTTTACATGCAGTCTCTGTAAAATGGATTTATAGTTCAATTTCTTTTTCATTCATAATTCCAGAGACTTTTGCTCTCTAAAAAGAGGTGAGTTTTCGATTTTCTACGTCTCTACTTCTCGAACAAAGAGAACCGTCGTCGCGTATGCGCATATGCACTCTGTTCGTGGCACGAATTCTCAAATGCGAGATACTCGCTCTCATCCCGGGCCGACGTTCAGAAAGATAGCGAGCGTGCGAAATGGCTCGGAAGTAATTTGCGAAGTGAAAGCAGAGTTCCGCGACAGCTCTGGGAAGTTGCGTGATGTCGTCATCGGCTTTGGAATAAGAGAGAAAGACGGGAAGGGCACTCAGGGATAGAGAGTGAGAAGATAGGGCAAGTCCTCTCTCGACGGTTGACCTCGCCTCGCGCAAGAAGCGACTGACTTAATTGCGCGTTCATAAATTAAACGAGGTCTCCGTCGAGGGATCGAACCGACCCACGTTGCCGTCGCGCGAATTCGCTTTTTCCACATCTCGAAATCCGCGCCGGTCGATTAACGCCCGATGAAAGTAGCCGAGGGGAGTCGAGCTACCGTTCGCGTTCAGAAGTTCGAGAACGTTACCGTTGCGTTGGACGACACCTCCCCGGAAAGACCATCGGAAGACCATCCACTTTTCATCTCGCGGAAAAATTGCTTCGGTCGGGCGTTAACGACGTCGTCTAGAGTTTCGTTGCGCCAAGGAATAAAATTCGTAGCAATTTGCGATTGAAGGGGACAGCGATTGATGTAAACGAGTTCCAGTTGCTATAAATAATGCGAAAATCTTTAATTTGATGTTTCTCAAGTAGTTTAAACTTTCTCTTTATTTATGCTTCTTGTTATGAACGATTATTTAAATTATAAGCATTATATTGATATTATATTTGATATTCAAATTATAATTGAAGGGTTTCTTAAAAAAACCAAACAAGTGTCCATTTTTTAAATAAATCTGATTTATAGCGCAGTGTTCTTTGTAATAGATATAGAAATTCTCGCAATCCAAAAAGTTGAATTTTTAGGAAATGAAATATTTCCTAAATTTCTTTGAGTCGTTTATTGTATAAATGTGGTAACTTTCCTCTTTTCATATAATAAATACGAGAGTTATAGACTTTGATCAATAGTAGGAAATTCCATTTAAAAGGAAAAAAATAAAAAACACCTTTGAACTTGTATGGTTTCTGTAGGAAATGCTTCAATTTCATATAATGAAATAATTAAATTATATTTTATAAATAAAAATTAGGTAATATTATTTTTCTAATAATTAGAAAAGTTGAAGCTAATTATATTAAAAAAGTCGCAACAGTTAGTACGAAGATACAAATCTCTCGATGGCGTTCCGGAAATTTCTTCGACGCCCAAAATTCCCGAAATTTTGTTGAAACGCTGAAACATCCAACGCAGAACGGCCTCGATTAAATGATAAGAGATGCGCTCGCTTCCAGTTTCCGCCATTAAGCGCCCACACGCTCAATGAATTTAGCGAAGTCATTCCGCTGCACATCGTCCATACTCGCACATGCAAGAAGTCGGGGCCCTCAACGAACGCGGTCTGCATCCGGGGTAACGCGCATGAATTAATCATTAGGACGGTGTAAACAGAGAACGGCGCGGCGTTCGCGGGAGTTATTCAGTGGCGTGGCGTTTGCGGCCTGCGGGACGACATAACGGCGTAATCAATGCGCGGAATCCGCAATACGATCGCACTGTGCCAGAATGTATCGATATATGTATATATTGCATTGTATATAACATGGCAGCGTGTCAGCCTGATTAGTATCTCGAGCGAACGATGAGCCTCGCGGACAGACATTCGAGTCAATTAAAAGGTACACCGAGAGTACGATGGAAATGGAATTTTCGACCGCGTTTCCGCGGTTTTGGCATCCAAGAAGATGGGAGATGTAGCCAAATTTGCTGCCGGAGCTGTACGTCGACCAAATGCAAATTTTTGTTAACTAGACGCAAACTGCAGCTAATTCGGTTTCAGTTACCAAAAACCTTGTTTCCGCAGTTAGTTTCTGTATCGCATAACTACTCTTGATCGACCGAACCGCGCTGCGTCCGCGGCATGCCCGCGGGGGGAAGGAAGGAGAGAGAGTGCTCTGCGGTTCGTTACCGGCTAAGTAATTGCAGGAACATGCGTTAATCGCCGGAGATGCCGGCGAGGTTGAAATCGTGAGATATTAAGCGCGTTAAACGCGCCGGGGGATCGCCGTCGCGCGTCCGCCGCATCCCCGAACGAGGGTTGCACCCGAATTAGTTCCCCGGGCGGCGCGACGCGGCGTCTATGCCGCGCGCTGCGAACAGTTCGCGTGGACAGGTCTCGCAACCGCAAGGCTGGGAAACGTTCGTGAGCTGCCTCCGAAAACTCCGCCGCCGCCATCGGTCGGGTGGCGGCGAAGCGAAATGGAAACGTCACTGCACCCCGGAGATAAACACCGGGGGCGGCTACGCCCGTTCTATTAAACGCTCTTATTATTCTAGTCGTCGCGTCGTGCACTCGTTAACCCTGAACCCCGGCGATGTATCTCGCAGAATACGTCTCTGCTCCTCGCCATCTACCGTCGCGAGTTGCCCTTTTTCAATTTTCAACTTCAATTTTAAACTTCTACTTTAGGATATACTTTATTTATACAAGAATTTTTTTTTTAATATAAATATTAGGACTTCTCCAATTCTCTTCCATTGCACGAAGAAACGATTTATATTAAGTTTCACATTAATCGAATAGTATTAATTCGTGCCCCATTGCGATGTATCGCAACCGCGCACGTAGTTTACTGCGCGCGGTTATGGTTTACTGCAATTGAGGTTTTTGCGGTTGCGGTTAGCTGAGGTTGCAGTTAGCTGCGGTTGCGGTTTACTGCGGTTGCGGTTTGCTGCGGTTGCGGTTTGCTGCGGTTGCGGTTTGCTGTGGTTGCGTTAAGTGGTTACGTGGTTGCTGTTGCAGTTATCTGCGCCATCGAATGCAACCGCAACAAACTGCAAACCGTAGAAAACCATATCAAAAAGTGTATGCAACAAAAATTGAATTCTATTGTCTTTCTAAATAACTTTACGTTTTGTAAAACTTAAAGTAACTAAAATGACCAATGCAATCTGAGTGAAGCGCGAAGCTAAAAGAGCTTCGCATGTCCGGGTCATATTAATTGATAAAATGTACAAGAAATATATAAAGCGTAGTATAGCTTACTACTTTTTGCGTAGTAATAATAACATATATTTATGAGTTGTTTTGTGATGTACGTACGTGCTGTGTAAATGTAAAATGGAAAATCGTATATTTAGCTACGAATACAAAATATTTGTTTAGTACTCACAAGCACTCACATTCATTAAAGAATAATTAAAATACAAATGCATCAGAAAGATTAGATTGCGCTTGAATTCTTTTACTGTAACTGTCTTGAATATTGTGTTGTGCCAATTACTCATAAACTATTGGAGAATAAGTACTTTACATATTTAAAGTTAAGGGAGTATCTTAACTGATCCCCTTTTTGTGAATAAAAAAGAAACGTATTAACGTTTTGTCACTTATCAGCAGAGAAACGGGTATTGAAAATGCAGGCAATCTACTAAAAAATATTTGTATGTACACTCGCGTATACTCGTCGCGTATCTTGACAATCGATTGCGCGTACTTAAGAGTGTCAGAAACGGGTATAAAAATGATAGAAAATTATTGCGCCAAAAATGATCGATATAAGACATAAAAATGTTGAAATATTTTTGTAAGGATGTAAATTATCCTCAATCCTTCTATAATTTTTTCTGATTTCTGCAACGGAGTTAACTTATCTATAGTGTTTTTCTTTTAATTCCCTGTAGTTGCATATCGCTTTAATTTCATTGTACGCCGTTTATGCAAGGGTCACGATGCTTAACGCGCGGATTATTCGGATACATCGACGGGAGCGTGCTCGGGGAGAGGAAACAAGCACCGCGCGCCGCAATGCTCTCGCACTCGTCGGTATATCCAATTTATTCCACCGCAGCTAGAATCGCAATGGGATAACGCTGAGCGGAAAGGGTGGCTCGTACGCGGCGTTCCGTGTTACCGGGCCGAAGGGGGAAGAGGCTTCCACTGTCGCCGTTTCAATTTCAACTTTTATAAAGCTCTTACACCCTCGCGCTGGCTGTTGCAAAGGCGGCCTGTGCTGTTTAAGATTTAGACTAAACCGCTTGAAAGTTCGAGGGATTGCCTCCTCCCTCGTCGGCGGATCGGACGCCTTCTCACCAGCCACGACGAGATTCCGCTACGCGCAGCAGGATATTTCGGCATTTAATCCCCGAACGCTAACCACCGCGTTTGAGCTTTTCCCTTTCTCTCTGGTAGAAGTTTTTGCCGTTGTTCGAAAGGAATTATATCACGCAGCTGTCACGTCTTAAATTCATCTCCCGAACTTAAGTACAACGAAAACCGATATAATACGATAAACTTTTTAATTTATCGAGGGTAAATTAATCTTCTCCAAAACGGGATCTATTCCACGCTTAAGTAGGCACGTAACTGATAATAAAAGTAACAATAATTTTCGAGGAAATGGCGGGGAAGACGAAATCAATAACCCGAGAGAGACTTACTGTATCTCCCTTTTTTTTAAATCTTGAATCGTGGATTAATTTCCTTTTTCGTCGGGAGAGAAAATTATGTCTTGCGTAATATTTTGGCCCCGCCAAGTACGGAAGAAAATTTTTTTTCTCGACAAAAATGACGCCAAGAGTTCCGAAATTCTCGTCTTCTCACTTTACTTACTCCAGGGCAAAAAGATAACACAACTTTACTCTTAGTTTAATTTCGAGGGAGGGTAAGTATGCATTATAGGGGATGTCGCTCCAATAACCTTGACACATGTCAAGGTCATCACTTTGAGCAACCTTCTAAACATTTGAACCGGCGCTGGCCCTTTGTTAAAAAAATTATTAACAAAAATAGTTGCCAATGTAAATGTATATTTTATCGTAAAGATTCACGTGAAGGATCTGTTGCGTGCTCGATGAGAACAAGTACATAGATTCCACGTTCTATCTACATGTTTTATGTAGAATACGTAGATAGGACTTTATCGACATGATATCCACATGAATTCTACGTGGACACTTCCATGTAGAGTTTTAATACATTTGATCCACGTGGAATTACTGATGAAATTTGAGGAGATTAAAATAGGAGATAGCAATGTGGATTTTATGGGAATAAATTTACATTGACTTTTATCCTATATAATCCACGTAGAGTTATTGATTAAATTAAAAGTAGATAAAAATAGCAATATAGAATTCACGCGAGTAAATATTAATTAATTTTTATTTTTTATAATCTATGTTGAAATTTTGTTGACATAGAAATAGACACATTAAGTTTGCAAAATCGATTTTTTCATCTGCTGGATTATTCCGTTTAGTTATAAATGCTTATGTTTCTGAACAGCATATATTAACTATTAGAAGCTTATGCTTGCGCTTTTTTTATTTTAAAGTCCAAGATTTCTTTCTTGAACACAGTACTGTTGCGATACATAAAATGTTATCGATAAATGAAATAAATTTATGGTTGAAAAAACCTTGGTCTGCACTTCAATGAACAGACAATATTTTTTTAATGTTTTTTTTAATAAAAATTGTTTCAAATATTTATATTAATTATTGTATCATATTGACATTTTTTTAGTTTCATTCTTATTTAAATGAATAATAGAAAAGTTATTTTATATGCTATTTTGCATTTGTGAAAATCAGTTATAGACCTATCTATCATATACAATTAAGGTGTCATATAATAAAAATGATGAAATTTTGAAAATGAGTTTCATGTAAGTATATCTCGAAAACTATACGAGAGCGCCGATTAATTTATAAGGAAAAGTTAATCAGTACTCTTGCCTCTATAACATATGTCAAGATCAAGGTCATCGGCGTGGCATCCCTTATAATGCATAATTACCCAAGGGAGTTTTATTTCAACGAAATGTAGGCTTAACGATCAAGACGTTTAACGTCACGTAGATGGGAAGAAAGATTAAAAAAAAAAGCAGCGTGTCACCAGTGACACTGAATAAGACGTAATGGTCGCGTAATGAATCAGCGTAATGTGTGCGTTTCCGCTTGACGTAACTTGCGATAAAACGCGATCGTCCAGCGTTTACACACGCGACGTGATGTTCGATCAAAACGTTTTTCAATCAATTCAAACTGTTATCGACGAGGGACATCGGCCCAAACGGGCGGCAACAAATCGCAAACGCGACACAGAGCACAAAAGGCGACGCGGAATCCCGGTATTTCGCCGAGACAGGGCTGTCGAATGGACAAATATTATCGGGACTCTCTAGGAAAACCACCCCACCCCCACAACTTATTTCGCGACGAGCGTTTCCGGGGCGCGCTAGGTGCAATTGCGGCTGTATATAACGTGAACGAGCGATCGTTACGTGTACACGTGGGGCCCACCCGGCGAGTGTAATGGTTTCATGAAAAGAATCCGCGAAACGTCCATCAGAAACACGGTGGAGCAGTGGGATGGTGAGACAGAAAGAGAGAGAGAGAGGGAGAGAGAGGTGGAGGGAATAACTCTGAGCTCCCCGCGATCTCCAATACCATCCGAAGCAATAACGATACTCGGTACTTCATCGAAAGAATTTCTGATATCCGTCTATAACGTAGATTGTTCTGACAATACCGCGGTAGCGGTTGCGAAGTCCTGGGAAAAGGCGCGTGCGACCGCGGCCGCGGAGGTTCAATTTTAGAAATTAATGGGGAGGATATAATTTAAAGTAAACGCGTGGCGTATAGAAGTGCGGGAAAACTGGGAAAATGGATCCCATCGATCACCGCTCGCGGTAATATGATAATTACTTTAGGCCTTTGGGCCGCGAGGTGTGCCGCCCTTCTCCGAAAGCCGCGATATCTTGAAATATTCAACGTTAAAGTTGCCGCGGTTTTTAAATTAGAAGTAGAATTAGAATAGTGACTCCCAGGGGAGACTTCCGCGAAATTTTCTGCGTGCATACGTCACAAGAAACTTTTAACTTAACTTAATAAACCCATTTATAACAAAAAGTATTCAATTTCATGTAATTTTTTTTGTGATTAAGACGTGTTAAGACGTACGATATTAGAAAACTTTGTAATAAAAAATTTTATTTTATTTTTTGTTCTATTCTGGCATGTGGATTCACTGTATACTGTATTCTTATATTTTTATATTCGAACTGTCGCGCATTTTGCATGAGAGTGAAAATTATTTTTGATATTTTTGTACCACGAGAATTTCGCAATTAAATCTCTGCGTAAACAGTCGATTAGAGGACTTAATTAATTGGGTTATTAAAGTCGCCGGGTTATCCAATCTTTCGTGAATCTTAGATTTCATTCGGCAGCGCATTCCTAGCTGTCCGAGCGCGTTGAAACTGCTCTCGTGCGAGCGCTTATGCTAAATTTTCATAGTCTTCATTCTCCGACCGGGTCCGTAATCTCGTACGCTAGGCGCTTTTTATTGGCGCTCGAGACTGTGTCGTTCATACATAATTAAACTATATAATGAAACTCGAGATCGAGGCATTAAAGGTGCGGTTACGGGGCTGTAACGTTGTAATGACAGCTGGCACAGGACGGCGGAGGAAAGTTGAAGCTTTTCATACGATACCTCGCTGCAGGACGTGAAAAAAAAAAAGACGCGCATCGTCACGTCGTTTTACATCGTTTTAAATAGGTTTTACGTCCGTTATTTGTATCCTTTACGCTACATTTACCTTCCGCGTAATTAAGGCCGTAACTTTAAGCTTTTTTTTTTTCAATGTTATGATGGACGATGCACATTTAAAATAAAAATTTTAATGAGAAAGATATTGCATTTGCAATTTTTTTTTGTTGTACGAAAAATATGGGAGTTTCTTGCGCGTACACTGTCAAATATATTACAAGATTAAATTGAAAATAGTTATTTGACTTAAATAAGATTTTGTTATTTTAAGCTTCCATTTAAAAATTATGAAATTCTTTATTTAACCTAAAATGTGGTCGAAAAATCTACATCTAACCAACTTATTTCTGTGATTGAATTTTGTTTCAAAGTAAATAGCGTTTATTAACGTATGTACCTCATAGGAGAGAGTTATCGAATGCGTACTACTTACTTTTTTATTGTATCTCAATATTCACTTGGTGATATTGACGCAAATAAAGAATGGAAATTGTAGCTTGGCGTTTCAACTATCTGTTTAACTTTTCAATCGTAATATATTAATTTATGAATCTTTTTGCAATATGCTTCGAAAGATACAATTTATAGGCAATTAATCGTATAAATCGTACCGCCTTATGAACTAAATTAAAAGTATCGAACTTATGAACTAAAATAATTAAAAATATAGCGAATTATTAAGTAATATTTATTTTGTTAATAATTTATTGAATGAATGGAAAATTAAGAATGTGAAAATAAAACTGACTTAAATTTATTTTTGCCAAGTGACATTTTTCTTTATATCAATTGTTAGTTTTACTATTATCAATCTTTTGTTAATACCATTCATTGTAATAAATTTGCAATGGTACGGTTTAGGAACCTTGATAAAGTTTGTAAAAATATTTGACGTTTCTAATAATTACTGTATATGCAGTAAATTTAAAATATTCTACAATAATTTTTTTTTAACAAAAATATAGAAATTAACTCTGAGATTGCATACTTACATTATTATCAGCTGCACAAATTGATTAAAAATTAACATTAGTTCAGTTGTTTCATTTTTTTTTTTTAATGTTAGCATACATAAAATACATTAAATGTAACTTAATGAATTGTTATCTATGTTGCTCATTTTTTATTTACTTCATATTTTTATTACTAAACGTTGTTTAAAAATATTAAGCAAAAATATAAAATATTGAAGAGGCACGATTCAGGAGATCGGTATGCATTCAGCAATTCTTCCCTAAATAATAAACTAAATTCAATATATTTCTTGTATTAAATTGTTTAACTCTATTATTTAAGTTAGCAGTATTCAATAAGTACAGTGGTGACATACAAATGATTAAAAAGCGATTTTAAATTGAGTACAATTCGACATTTGCGAATTTAACAATATGCAAATGATTAATGGCGTGTGTAATAACGTGCTAATGTGTGTAACGTTAGCAGTAACAACGTGCTGAAGAAGTTAGCATTGAATGGATAAACAGCTTGAAATAGATACACTTCGTGTTTGCCGGGATATAAGGGATTCCTCGTGACGCGAAGGGCACAGCTTGTCGCGATAGGCCAACTTTAAATTGCGCCGTTGAAACTTTCATCGCATTTCGCAAGATAGATAACTTAGAGCGGTGCTTTAACCAGCGAGAGAATTCGTGCACGCGTACTCCGCGAAAATTGCCACGTAAAATGGTGCGGCCCGCGCGTTCACATCCGCTTTATGCAAAGAAGTTTCGGCAAAATTATAAGCTGTACTTGAATTGCTGTACGGTACGCGCATAGGTATCGTTATAATATATAACGTTGCGCTTGGAGAATCGTCTGCTGATAAAGCAATGAATCGATTATCAATGAAGCGGGTTCGATGTTTATTGCATCTCCGATATAGATGGATGTTCGTCGCGAAATTATCTGTAAGTTAAAATTGCGCAAACAAAAAATAAAATGAATATCGATGTTTAATGTAAAATTTTTGCAGAACGAAATAAATGTTTTAGTATCTGCAGGAACTTACACGGAAATTTATTATTATTAATCTTAAACGTTTTTTTTTAATGTTGAAAATTAAATGTAAACTTCAAATACTTGAAAATATTTATAAAGTAGATACTTCATTTTAAATATAAAAATTAACGTTAAAAAATGAATTTGTTACTCAATTAGATTAAAGTTTATATCTTAATAATGGTCTTGAATTATTTTTAAGAATTGTATATTTGTCGAAATAATATTTTTTATTACATAAACAATACATTAAGAACTAGTATTTAGGACATTAAAAACAAGCGTTTTAGTTCCGTTTATTAGTTTATTCAGATGCTGTACAAGTTTTTATTATTTTTAAAATAATTTGAAAATCTTTGTATTTTTGTATGTTAATAATAACGATTCTCATATTTTAGTTAATTACATAATTAGATCATTTTATTCAACAGTCTCAATTTTATTGTTGCGCGTTGGATTACCAGGACATTAATGCTCGAAGATGTAGTATTAACGTGGCTGCAGTGCTGGGAAAAATATAAACGTGATAAAAGCGAGGCGATGATCAATCATCATGTGTACACCGCAAATATTGTAAATTAATCATCGCGAAAAATGAAACGAGATGTACGCATTTTGATAAAGATTTCTGGGAAAGCGGATATGTTCGCGTCTTTGACGCTTTGAGATCGAAACACGAAGAAAGCCAATAATCGCCAAACCATTTTGGCATTATTTCGATTCGACGTATCCGGCCGAACCGGGAAAGCTTATCGGCAAGTCACTACCAACTGCAATGCATTACGTGGATATCATAAAAGTTGTATAACAAATGCATTTAATCTGCCGATATTACGATATCGCTCCGGGAAGGTTTCGAGTAGGTATAATGCAACGTTATTCCGGTTTAACCCCGGATTTCCGAGACCATTGAAGCTTTCGAGTATACGTATATCATATACATATACATGCTTTTAATACGCTTTCGTGGCAACTGTAAAAGGTAACTTTGCAACTTCGAAACTTCGCGAGTCGGCAGCTGCAAAGTCGTGCGCGCGCTGAACGGGAGCTGGGATACTCCGCGAGCGTCGCAAAACAAAAACTGGCACGCACTCGAGTTTGTATTTATCAGTTCCCCCAGGGCACGTTGGATTCGCTGATTAATTTCCTTACGGAACACTTACCGCGCTCAAAAGGCCGAGTGCTATTCCAGCGCTCCGAGCTGTGCAAGTCCTGTAATTAAATGGCACAGCAGTGGATATATATCACTCCCAATAACTAATGTACCGGGATCAATTCTAGTAATGCACCAGGGATGAGGAGGCTGAAAAGAAAAATTGCTCTATCGGTTATCCGACCCGACCAGGCGGGACGAGCCAATTTCGTTCAATTAAATCATCAGAATTTTTTTTTACCCCGTACAGCTTTCTTTATGAAAAAAAGATCTGATGTATTGCGCAACTGATTAATCGTAAGCATGAGATATGTTGCCTCGCTTTGCTAATTTAAAGTTTACAAAGTTAATTTATTTTGGTTTAATTCGCGCGAGTGGTGCAACAATAGCACTTATTTATCGCACCGGAAGAAATTACAGAAGATACTTATCACGAGTTTATTGATTAGCAATTCCAGATTGAAGATATTGATCGATTCAAGGGCCTCTACTTTCACGCGTGAAGCTTGTGCAAAATTCAGTGATCCTCGCCCTTCGCAGATTGCTTCCTGGATTCTCCTGAATAGGAAATAATCGCCATAAATGGGCAACACATCTTCAAGTATTGTGTAGCTGCTGGAATTTAACCCCAACGTAACACGCCATCATCCTCGATTATGACAATGAGGTATCAGCTGCCAGGCGGAGGGTCCCGAGGGTCCCAAACCCCCACGGAACTCTCCGTCGACTTGCTTGATATCGATCGATCTTCATTTTCGAAGAAAGGCGCGTGGTGTTAGAGCCACCAAAAGTTGAAATTCTCGAATACGGTGCGAGAGAATGACGGCGGCGGCGCGGCGAGGCCCCGAGGTCGTTCAAGATTGATGCGATAGGCTAAATTAACAGGATGCTCGAATTAATCCATTCTAAATAACCCCGAGTCATCTATCTTACCAGCCCGGCGGAACTGCCGGCGACTTACCGTGTTCGCTGGATTCCCCTCGGTTTACGCGAACGATAGAGAATTCACGAACACTTCCCCTCGGTCCATTTTCGAATCTTCGAGATCTCATCTCGACAAATATTTAATAATCGTGTACACTGAATACATTCATACGAAATAAGAAGAGAGGAAGAAGAAAAGAGATGTGGAGGACTTTTTTCTAGTTATCCTTTTTAACAAACTTCAATAACATCCCGTTCGTTACTTTAAAAAAGAAAATAAAACTAAAGTGATATAATATATTAGAAAGGACCGAAGACGAACAAAATCAAGGATGCTCAATTAATCATAATACAAGTATTTTTTTTATCAATATCAAATTAACAAATATATAACGAAACAAGTTTCAACTTTACCCGAGTCTTTATCAGCTGTGATTGTGATTATTCTTTTGACTGTAGGACACTGATTATAATTATTCAGGATGGACTGCTATGGACTTGAAAAACCGAGATAAGTCATGGAAACTTAAATCGGTGTCCAGGGAAAATCTGAAGGAGAAAGCAGAGAAGGATATTAAAAATGTCTGAAATTTGAACTTTGCTCACAATTTCCTTAAAGTTTCTCCAGTTTCTTATTCTAAAGAGTAACTACATTTTTGTTTTAATGTTACATCTAATTTCATCAAATACATTCAAACCTTATGCACTTTACAAATCATTTCTGAAGTGTTAGAGCTGTAGCATATCGATAAACTTAAGTAAGCAATAGGAAAAATAACCAATCAAACAATCACAGTCCACAATTACTCCTCTCTCGTAAGAAGATAGAAAAAATATATTTATCCACTGTAAAGAACATACTTTTCTCTACTTGTCATTTAAATTTTATTTAAAAATTATATATACTAGCGTCGCTATTTAATCATGTTTTCACAACGTGTGACTAATATATCTTGAAGAGTTCAATCGATTGACTTGTAGTTTTACACACTTTTTTTTAGAAAGATTAAAAACTAATATTTGACGTAAGATTTTTAACGAAAAATTGCTGTGCTGATTTTGTTTCAACATGATTTTTTAAAAACGGCTGCGTCAAGCAGATCCATTTCAATTTTATACAGTTTGTATCATTTTATTTTTTAATGAGTCCTTTGAAAGTAGCAGTGGTCACTGTAAACGCCGTTTTTTAAAACATGATTTAGGAAAAGCTGAAGAGCGATCCCATTTTAAATTTTATTTTTTAAATAAAATTTAAGTAAAATTCAAATAAAGAAAAATATTTACAATAAATACGATTTCTCTATTTCTTTCTGCTTTTTCATAAAAAATTTGTAGTTAAGTTTTATTTTGATTCGTCTAGGTATACATGCATTCTTAAGATTATATATCGATCATGAAAAATTTTCAGTATTTCTTTATTGCAAACCATGGAGAAATCAATGAATTTTAAAATGTATTTTCTGTGGCAACCCTGTAATTGCAGATATTTGAGAATGTGGAATTACGTCAAGCAACAGTTTTTTGAAGTTTCTGGTAACAAGTTTTTAAGAAAATATCGATTTCGAATTAATTTCAAAGATTATTTCAAAAATTTAGAAATCACGCTACTATTGATCTCTAGCATGAGCGTTACTCACCCACTGATTCTCCAAGTTTTCAGACCACGTCTAGCAATTCCATTCGTAATGCTGCATCACTGAGCGCTGCAATTTGCATACGCATAGATAAAACTCAGGAAATCTTCAACAAACAGCATAAGTTCCATTGCATCAGATCACTAGTTTATGCTAATATTGCACTAATATTCGAACTGAAAACTAATTTAAAAGTCTTTAACTTTATGAACGACAATTGAATTATTAAAATATGTATGCTTTTTCTTGAGATTATAAATATAGTATATCTATATTTTATTAAACATTTTTTTTATTTGCTTAATGAAAAATTAATATCATTGCATAAATGGAAAATGTTTTATTGCTACCTTATTCTAATTCTAAGGTACTGAAATGGAATTAGTGATCATAGAAAATAACAAAAAATAGTGTTTTTTCATAATGGTTCATCTTATGGTTTATTCGCAAAAATATATACATATTAAAAAAATACAGATCGTATACAGAAAATACGATTTAAAATATTTTAGAAAATTCTTTGGATAGATGTAGGTACATAAGAAATACTTGTTATTGTTTCATTTTTTTGCATAAAAACATTAACATACAATACAATTTTATTACCTATAAATAAATTGTAAATTTTGTGACAAAAATTGTAATTATGAAGTAACTTGCCAGAAAATCATCTTCGAACATCCGTTTGTGTGACCTCCTCTTCTTATCCATCCTAGGTGGACACGATTGTGTAAAGTCTCTCGGATTTTAAAAGAAAAAGATAGATGCTTTACATCTACGTAATGCATCCCTCGTACCGTGGAAGCACTTGGGAACAGACAGAGAACAATAGATCTGATTAATACATGATGGTATCAGCGGCATACAGGTACGGGCAAGCGGCGGACAGTCAATGGCCGCAATTTACACCATCAGCTTTCTGATTGTATCTAATGGGCAGGATTCTGCTGACGTAGCCGCTTGATAACCCAGAACGGGAGCGACTCTCAATAAATCGGGCACCGGAGGTTTCCTCCTCCGGTGACAGCGCGGTCCATATGGAAATTGCGCACTTCTGTTTAGCGGGCGGTGCTCCGTTTGTATCTGCACTGATGTAGAACACACCCCCCCCCCTGGCTGTCTGAAGAACATCTGACGGAGTGAAGAGGGGAATTAGCAAGACACGAGATAATAATTAGCGAAATATATCTCGCCGGGACACGTCCCGGTGAAGTAGCATCGGGCTAGTGGACAATTCGTCTTTGGCGGTCCCTTATCGCGTATCTTAGGGCCGCAACAGGTGTTCTCCATGTCTTCGGTAATGCAGATACCGAAGAACTAATTTCTTAGCGGTAATGTGTCGGCGCGACACTTGGCCGACGCGAGTGACGATTTCCCCGCCGCGCTTCTGCGTGTAGCGAGCGACAGTCTCATTGCCAGTTTATTACATCGTGCGAAAGTAAAATCTTAAAATTAGAAGAAAGTTGCCAAAACTGACATAGGCCTTTTAAAATGACACGTTATTTCTCACTGAAAGTGAACTCCAATACTAATAAAAATATGACCTGCTTAGGTAATTGAAGAAACTAAAATTTATAATTCATATATTTTGATGGATATTTTTCTGTACTAAAACTCGATAAAAACAAATTTTTTAAAAGCTAGAATAAAATTTGTACGATTTTTCTTTGCAAAATTACATAGTTTGAAATTGAACGGTAGTGAATATATTATTGAAAATATTTTTGACCATTTCACATGTTTGTAGCGTTTTAAAATTGTTTTATTTAAATTTTCATTTTTTTAATTTTAGTTTTCTCATAATGCAGTTCTGAACATAAAAATTGGAGTGCAGCATAAATCGACGCATATATCGATAAAACATATAAGATAATAAAAATCATGTAGAATGAAAGGCATAGCTTTATATGAACGATTTCATCACCAGTTTATTATATTGTGCGAAAAACCTAAAAAAGGATCTGTAAAATCTATTAATTATTCAATGATTATAATTAATCATTGTCGGTATAAATCGACAAAAACATTTTATATTAAAATAAAAGATTTCTATTAATCTTTATATACTTCAACTTGTAAGTATTTTGTACAGAAAAAAATATGAAAGGAAAAGAAAATACAGCTATGTCGGTTTTAGGGCTCGCTTTGTTAGATTTGCTCATTTTTGCTTATCTATTACGAAAAACTTAATTATTGCAAAATTCGAAATGATATTATAAAAAATGCTGTCCGATAGAAAACACTAGTTCTAGTTTGTATTTATGTTTCCAAAATTTTATTTTTAGTTTTTATTTAAGAAATATTAAAAAAAACCAACAAATATGTCGACAACCTTCTTCTACATACATGATCGATCACGCACGAGGTTCCAAAAAAAAAAGCAAATTTCAAAAATGCTAAGTTAGTAGAACAGATCAATCAATATTGCGCGAATGACAGGTTGTAGATTTATGAAGACAACTGAATGTAGCACGTCTATCGACGAAAGATATTTGTTTTTGTTACAGATATTACTTGGCCACTTCGGAATCCGATACGGCGGTTCAGCATTTGTACAGAGTGTCGCTGCTGGATTCGGGACACAAGTCGGCGGCGTGTTTGACTTGTAACGTTGTCAGAGAGAAGGACGGCAGCCGCTGTTTGTACAACAGTGCTAAATTCTCCACTGACAATTCGCATTACGTGCTCACTTGTGCCGGGCCTGGAGTACCCGACATCGCTATCTACAATAAGGTACGTATCCATCTGACGCTTCCCTATTTCTCGTAGCCCTTTCTACCCGTAAACCCGTACACTGTTGTATCCTTTATAAAACAATTTCCTATTTAACTTACACAATTTAAAAAATTTTAAAAGGAAAGACGTAAAAATAAGATTCAGCTAAAACGTAAAAATAAGATTTTTACATTATCAGTTACTCAGCCAACAACAGTACGTTAATAAAACTATTTCAAAAACAGGCGCAACAGGTTTTTAATAAAAAAGATATAAATTTTGATAGATTTTAAAGATTTCAGAATAATGTTCAATGATGCAAATCTTAAAGCAGTGTACAATTATTCAAATGCGAAAATAAACGCGAAGGGTTTGTGTAACAATTTTAAAACGTAATGGCATAAAATATAACTATTGCATTATTAAATTTAGCGTAGGTGCGCATAATTCTGGGCCTTTGAAGTAATTAATATTCGAAATTCAAAATAATGATCGTAATCCATCAGATTGGACCTGTAATTTCATCTCAGGAACGTAACAGGTATCTCGTATATTCCCGCCTTCTCCCGTACTAGTTTCAGCTTTGAGTGCAATGTTATTGCTGCGCAACGCGTTTGATAGGTTTCATCAATCATTACGTTGTATGCAGTCCGGATTTCTACAAATTTCATCCCTTCCGAATGGAGCTAGGGCGCGAGAGAGATGCGAGAGAGAGAGAGAGAGAGAGAGAGAGAGAGCGAAAGAGCGAGGTCGTGCATGTATATCCTGTGAAATTCCTTTTGCTGCGCGCGTTGCATTACGAATCGCAATATTATATCCGGACCGCGAACAATGATCTTTCGTATCGCACGCGCGCACGCATTTGCATGCGATATAGACGTATGGATGACAGGCCGCGTAATTCTGCTAGTGAGCGTTACACGAACCGCGGTGGGCCGCTATCAGACAACCGAATCGAATAAATTTCGTTACAGCAATACGGGATACGCTTGTAGTAGGTACTATGCGCCATACGCGGTTTAGTCCCGGCACGCCGCGCTGCGAGTAATATACGAGCGGCCGCCGCCGGCCTGGTGCACCCACCGTGCTCTGGTACCGGGTCGGCAACGGCATAACAAAGCTCTCGCCCAAAATCCCGCGCGGGAACGCAAAACACATTGCGCCCGCGATACCGTTCGCTTGGCCTAATCAGATCGAAATCACACCGAGACAGATTATCGCGACATTGTTGGCGACCTCGTAAAAACCATCGTACACGACGAGGCGGCGCGATAGCACCGGCGATGCATCAAGCCGCGAGTGTTTTCAGTGTGTGTGTGTGTGTGTGTGTGTGTGTGTGTGTGTGTATTCTCGTATTGTTTTTGAATAAGCCGTATAAAAGGAGAATAATTAAGCTTGCGAACTAGAGAGTCGTTTATCTCGACGCGCAAGTGCGATTGTGTTATGCGTATTCGGCAGGGTGTAGCTAGAAGTTTTATAGTAATTAAATGCAAAAATGGCAAAAAGGTGGATTTTTATTACGATTAAATTGTTGAAAGTAAAAAAAATGAGCTTCTGTCACATTTTAAAGTGATGGTATTGCAAAACTATCCAAATTTTGCCTCGGCTCTCGCTATTTGATCGCGTTGCGTGCCTGCAACCGTTTTCGACCCGGTCACGTTTTGTATCAATTTCCAATTTCGCTACGTAAATAAAACACGTTCAGAGAAATGGCGCAATCAACAACGGCCGCTGGCTAGAATCGACGATTCAGAAGCGTCGCGTATAAATTTAATAACTTATAGTGTGAACAATGTTGCAGAATTAAATTTGTCGCGCGTAGTCTTTGGTGCAACACTCGTTAAAAAAAGGTTCAGCGTCACTTTTGAGTTTATTGAATAACAAACCTTCGTCTTTAAATCTTTAAACCTAAAAGAATTACCTATTGAATCTATTACATTTAAATGATTGGAAAAATACATTTTACACTGCTCGAACAATATCAAACCTGGAATGTTGTGCAATTTTTTTTACATTAACTCTTTCGAGTTCGAATTTTTTTGAGAAATGGAACAAAGAGTCAGGTTTTTTTTATTACAAAAGGAGGCCTATACTGATAATGCAATACCGAAATAATATCGATTTTTTTCATACCGGTATGGCAAACCAAAAAGAGAAGACTGATAAAGCACGATACCAATATGGATGTATATTGGTTTGAATACCGGTTAATATCGATTAATATTGGTACTAACGTTTTATTAAATAATAACATTATTTATTTATTGCCTCGGATTAATCCAATTACAGATCAAGTTCATATAAAATTATACTTGATTTTGTTATTAACAATTTCTATACAAAATAATCGTTATGATTTGAGGAGTCATTTTTTTTTGTAAAATGTGTGTTTACAAGAATAATAAAAGTATTAGTTTATAGTGTTATTTTTTCTCAATAAAATAATTTACAGTTTTTCCAGGGGAGGGAGAACTTGGTATGTTCTTCTTATAACATTAATATTGCTATTCCGACTTCATGGCTATATTTAAAATCCGGCGAATTGCAACGCGCAGTTTAGGGGAATCTTGTAAATGTTTATAAATTTACCTAAAAAAAATTAATGAGCATTGAGAACTGCTTTCGACCGATAATGCTGTATTTATTATTTTAATTTTTTTTATTTTATAATTGTATTTATATTGCAATATTTTTTTATTAGAGTTAATTTAAACAATTTCCTTCAAATCCTGATTGAACTAAATAGCTTAATATTGATCAAAAATATGTTTTTTAAAGACACAGGTATATCTATATATCATTAGACTTAAAAGAGTTAATTATTTGGATGAAAATTTAGTCACAATTAAATTTTATACTTTTATTCTATTTGTTAGGTTAGAACAAGGTGTTAGGATAACTGAACTAACACTACTTTTACGCAAACAAAATATTAATAAATGTTATTTTAAGTTATCAAAATTTTATTAATAAAAACTGTACTAATGGAATTATATCACTTGAATGAAAATTTATTCAGAACACTATTTCAAGGTTAAAATTAGGAAAGATAACTATTGAGAATTAAGTATAAAAATATAATTCAGGTGTAATTATTTAAAAAGCATTGTTTATGATAATTTAGTATGCAATCCAAGTGATATTATAGCATTATATTTGATAACATCTGCATCGCAAACATCATGGTAATCACGTCATGCAAAGTATAATATGCATGCGTAATTTATAATTACGCATGTTTGTGTCAATACTGCTATTTAATAAATTTAAATTTATATATATTGAGATATTTTAACATCTTTACATCGCAACAATACAATGTTTATAGGATAAAGAATATTTCGATGAAGAAAAATATTAATGAATGTCTCTTGACAAAAAGAGATAATGTAAAAAAATTATGATTATAATCATAGATACGAATAAATTTTACTTTATTTCTTTTATTTGTTTCTTCTGATATACAATATTAATAAAGTCTATTTTTTAACATTAAAGGACCTCAATTAGAAAATCTAGCTTTTCGTTCGGAATTTCAATAATTTCATACGCATGTAATTTTAATCGCAATTCAATCAATTGTCTCTTTCGAATTATAACACTCGCCGTATTATCGACAAATACAGCACATTTAATTAATTATGATTAGCAGGTTTAATTCATCAATTAACGATAACCAATTCTGGTGAAACTGTGAAAGCGGTTATATTATTTATTAATATAAAATTTGATTAACTCGCATTAACACAGACACGTGTTCATTCCTCATTCCGACATTATGGCTTCTAATTATTACATTTTGAATACGAACTCTGACAAAGGCCATAGCATGTAAGCGCGCATGTTTTATGTATATACGCACTTACACGGCGTTTTGTATACAAATTTATAAAATTTTATGCATATTTTCTTCTCATTTGCAATTCTTTTCCACGAAGTACTTACGAAGTACTTACGAAGTGTTTCTGCTTTTTAAAAGTATTAAATGTCTTTATTTATTTAAAAAAAATACTTTTAAACTTATATATTTTAAATGATTAATAATAATGTTGATTAATAATGATGGTTAATAATTAATAATAGTGAAAGTTTATTAAGCACATAAATGTTCTATCTATGCAATTATTAATTAAAAGAAAATCAATAGGAAGTACAAGCTTATTGAAAGTCTTTTTATGAAAAAGCGCAATAAATAAAAAAATCACACAAAATTTAAATCGATCGATTAAAATAAAATTGTAAAAGAAATTATGAATACACATCTCTCGAGAAGAAATAGCCTCAACTCTCTTCATTGTTCTATCTTCATCTTGAAACTTTGATCGAGAATGACTTAGCGCAAGGGTCTGGGTATTACCAGTCAAGGAGAAACTCCTCCTCAGACCGGTTTTCTTCTCTTCTCTCTTTCCAGTCTATCTATAATCTATCCGTCCATTTGCTTATTCGCCAATCTACCTGCGCGCCCACCGTCTTCGAAGAAAAAGTTTGCGGTCGGATGAAAGTTTCATTACTTTCGATAATCAAATTCCTCCGTCGACTTTCCGTGGTGACAGACTGGCCGGGACGTCGCAAATTACCGGGGCGAGAAAAGGAGGAATGCACTTGGACAAGAACGATTATTCGAGATAAACGAGACGGATTTATTCACGTATACGAGAGAGATCTAAATCTACGAATTAATATTAATAACAGTTAAACATGATCGAAGTAAAAATGTATCGTGTTTTCTATTCTGTGTGCAATTTAAGCTCAAGAGTTCTTGTTTCGTTGATATAAATATAAATTATATAATAATTTTATTACGTTTCATCATATTATATAAACGAAAAGCAAGAACTTGAACTTAAATTAGAAATAAAAAATTTGTTATAATTTTCTGTCACGTTCAATATGTAATAATATTATAAAATATAAATTATACAATAGGACCCTTAAATTATGTTGCATTTTGATGTGTCTCGGTTCACTATAACACAAATGCAAGATAGGCCTGATCGACATTGGTCTATTTCCGTTGTACATAATCCGATTATCGCGACGAGAGACGGGACAAGAGGAGAAAGAGAAGAAGTGAAGAATTCATTGAACTTCAAGGGCGTCTAACGCAAAATGTCGAGAACGAATCCACGTGCTTTATCGCGATTAACGGAGCGAAAATCTGACTACCTATCTAGCCTTTATCACTTATTTTCGCGCAGCTGCTTAATGCTGATAATTGGTCTTCTCGCCTGGGAAGCCGTCGACAATGAACGTTAATCCAATTACGTTAAAGAGCGATCTTGTCGATGAAATTCGCACTTTCAGACCGCGCGAATCGGTCAGCCTGTCTTCGACTTCGGTCGTTTTAATTAACGCGAACGTTTTCCTTTTGTTTCGCAACATCTACGCCGAGTTACAGATGATCCGTATAAACGCGTTTAGAAGATTTTCTTTACTTTGATCATATCGTAACAAGTTGCAAAATATTTTACGATCTACATTTACTTTCTTGGTCTTTCCAAATTGAAATGATCCTAAACGTTTATCAAATCATAGAGATATTTTTTGCGGAAAATTTTTCATAAAAGAGTGCTGCGATATTATAATATATGTCACTGCACGTTTTTAATATCAATTTTTTTCGGGATTAATAGAGCGATTTGTTATGTGCGAATATTACACGTGCGTCAGCAAAGTCGCAAACAGGCACGTACAAAATCCCCTCTGGAATCCCTTTGTCGATCTTTAGTGCACTTTGACGAGATTTATGAGGCACTCCTGCATGCCGATCCAATTACGTCGATATTATGATACGGACCTATTATCGAAATTTACAAAAGGCTCAAAGTGATGCCAATTGATCGCGCTTGACTTTCCGATATACCATTATTGCCCTCCGCTGCGCGTCGAAGAAACCTTTTCATCCCTGGGAAAATTTGCGTATATAAATTACGCAGCGAGATTTTCCACCAATTTGGAGTCGATTCTTTTTTTTTCTTCTTTCTTTTTTTTATGCAAACCATTAACAATGGCTCCAACTCGCGGTCATTTGCGGTATGCAAATACAGTTATACTGTGATTCTAACTCGCAGCTGAGTTTCCGTGACGATAAAGTTCAAATAAGTTACATACCATTGTTTGAACTTTTCTCTTGTTCTCTGTGTGCCGGAAAAAATATTGAACGCTTTCAGAGGTACATGAAAAATTTAACGAGAATATCAAATTCCATTCTTCTTTGCAAGTTATTTATAGTATTTTTTATTAAACTTGATAGAATTTATGTTAGGAGTTAAAATAAAATTTTAATTAATTAAGAATTAATTTTGAAAGCGATTTTGTGAGGAAGTTCCTCAGATTTAAAAAAAATAGAGGGAAATCACAAGACTTTTCCTTCACATTTAAACTCAACAGACCCCTCGAGCGAACTTAAAACATTTTTACTTGTTCAATCGAAAGCAAGTGTTCTGCTCATATGTAATATGAAAAAAATTTGCTCAAATTTGAAAATTTACTGCATTTAATAGATCTTGCAAATATTTCTGTTGCAAAATTTTATATAACATTTTGCAAAATCCTTTCAGAAGTGTGAAAGGTTGAAACCTTCTTGAAAGCTTTCCACAGTACACCCAATCGGCGCTGTATATTTACATGGAGAATATCGAATTCCATTTTCCTCACAAGTTATTTGTACTTATTAAACTTGATAGGGAAAATTTAAGAGCTAGAAGTTAAAATGAAATTTCAATTAAAAGTTAATTCTCTAATTTGAGAGTAACTTTTTCAAGTGACTGCAAAAATCTATATACATTTTTCTGCAATCTATTTAATCCTTGTTTTTCTGTCTTGGAAGAAGTTAAAATATATATTGAGAAATTAACATTGTGGGATAAGAAGTGCTTCGTCGCTTCTTGGTTTTTTTTTAAAACTTTATCAACTTATACCGCATGGCGCACACGTGCATGCGATGGCGCGAACTTTGCGGCCGTTCTATATATGTTCTGCGAATTGAGGGAGAGGGGAAAAAAATACATATCTCGATCGAAAATCGATATCGCCACGTCATATCGCGATCGGCACGAGATTCTCACAAAAGCTGGAAACCTCTCGCCGGATCGCCCGTCATTCTACGAGGAAACTTCGGTAACGCGGATCCGAGAGCGCGGGTGCGCGGATCCGAGAAAAAGTTCGCGGCGATGCAAAATCGAGATTCGCCCGTCGGTCGGGTAGTCGTCGGCGAACTCGTTGAGTGCTCGACGCACAAAAGCGCGCAGATTGCGCGTTACATTTACCCCCTCACCCCCCTCTCTGCTCCTCCTAAGAGGAGTTCGCGGGTAAACTCGGTCGCAAAAACGCGGAATCGGAAACTGCGACGGGCAGATCGCGGCGGCGCCCCTTTCGCGGGCATTGGCCCGTTCGACTTTTCTAATGCAATTTTTTGTTGCGCGATATACCGCGAATCCTCTTCCCATCCCCCCGCCTGTCACGTCGGAAGAGAGAAAAACCTACTCCCGGACAACTACCCGCGAAAGTGGCTGCCCTTTGAACCGAATCGATTCCGACCGGCAAACCGCGAGCGGAGGGTGCGATTGAAGTTCCGAACTACTTTGGGGAAGGCAAACCGCTAAACGTTCTTCTGGTCTTACGACTTCCCCGCAAGTTTGCAGGAGTGTCTCCGAGTGTGTTGACGATGTTATTCACCGCCCTAGCTATGTAATCTACCGCTATTATGACGATGTCGGAATCAGGAGATGACCAGCGATTGTCGGTCTAAAGCGGTCAGAGAATGAAGATGAAGGAAATGATATATAGTGTTGCTATTGCACGATACCGAATGAATATAAATGACGAATAGAACTCATAGTCATTCTATCTACACGTGAAATGCACAAGATTAACATTTATTTAATTCGCTACGTATTAAAATTTATATCCAGCGCCACGGTTAATATCTTCTTAGTTTTCGCGATTTTAAATTTTGTCGTGAAAATTTCAATGTTAAGTAGAACAATTGAGTAAAAAGGTATTATTAAAATAATACTAATAAATTTAAATTAAGAAAATGGCTATACCGGTCGAAAGCAAATCTTAGTGCTCATTAATAATTTTCTAGATAAATTCTTAATCTTTTAATTAATGTAATGTAATTTTGTTTTATATAGTGAAATATTAAAATTAATAATATAATTATATTATTTAAAATTTGAATAAAATTTGGGAAATTAAGATAGTAGTAAATTAAGATTAGATACCCTATTGTATTAATTAAAATAAAGTAAATTAGAGATGAAGAATAGTATTATTGGAAATTTAAATAATTTGACGATATTTTAAATAGAGGAATTTGTTAACTAATTGATATTCCACGTTAGAAGGTACCTACAGAAATAAATTTTATATTGTTGTTTAAAAATTATTTTAGTAGAATGAATGATTGATAAATGATTGTATGTATTTACAAATTCCCCCAAATTCTGCGCGCCGCATGTTTGCCGGACTTTAAAACGCAACTATTGAGTAGAACCAGAAATGTAATATCACGAAATGAAATTGTTAATCAGTGTAATAATTTTAATGTCAACAAACATCTCTGCGATCCGTCGTTATCCCGAAAACTAAAAAATTTGTTGCGAAAAGTAATATTAACTTTGTTAATTTCTTCTTTCTTTTCTGCTTTCAGAATTCCACATTGCTCTCCGTGTGGGAGGACAACAACGTAGTAACTGATATAATAGTGGAAAAATCGCAGCCAATCGTCCAAAGGTACAAAATCCCAGTTCCTGGTGGCTTTAACGCCCAAGTGAGACTTCTGATACCACCCGGCGCTGACCTGACCGGTGCCACCAAGTATCCTATGCTGGTTTACGTGTAAGTTCTTTTCCGACAAAATCTCTCTCTTGGATAAAGGTAACGCGACTGCCGCTATTGTTTACCTCTCATCGAATAATTTGAAATCGTGTGCTTCTTTTGTTCGATCACGTTCGAACGTATAAAGAAGTATATAATACAATTTATATTTTCTATGAATTAAAATTTCTCTGTGCAGTAGCAGGGTTATGCGAAATGTTTTACACGAAGAATATTTTTTAACGACGCTCAAGTTTATTTATGTGAATCTTAATTATTACTCGATTGCTGTTTTATGTGATTTTATATTTTATTTTTTATACTTTTCGTTTAATCCATTTTAATCTCTGGCACTCACTAACATGGTAAACGTAAATTAAAATAAGACTTGTTAAGACTACGCGCGAGGGAGACGTATGTTCGAGGTACACGTTTGATTTCGCGAACGCTAAAAAAATTACACCGAACACGCGTGAGCCCTGGCGATTGATCGTGCTCAGCTATCAAGACTACTTTCCAGCTATCATCCAAGTTCTTAAATTGCGTCGTTTTTCGGCGTCGCGTATATCTCGGCGTTCACTTAAAAGCATCCATATTTTCCGCGGCGCGACAAGAAATGTGACAACGCACTCCGCGGGCGTCATCAATCGGTTCCGTCATAATGCACTCGCGAGATAAGCGTAATGGAGGAGCGGTGACGAACGTGCGGCAGCGGAGCGTAGTCCGTGCACCGTGACGTGAAAACGAAGCTCTCCTTTACGTGGCCTGAATTAGGGCGAGATGTAAAACCACGCCGAAGCGATGAGTCATTCCGTATTCAGTTTCACGAACGAAAACTTCAGCAGCTTCCCCGATAAAAGCGGAGCGTTATCGATCGACTCACGATCGTATTTCTTCTAATGACGAAAAAAAATAGTCGAAATAACATGATCGTTAAAAGAGGGCTCGGAAACCAAACGTATGACGTTCCACTTCGCCATTCCTCTCCACTTTTTCTTCTTAACCTTCTTAATTGAGTCTTTTTATTTTAAAATACGGTATACCTTTAAATCATAGACATTTAAATATATAAATGTCTATGCTTTAAATACACATGAATAGTTTCCTACAAAAACCAAACAACTTCAAAGAGTCTAATTTTCAGGAAACCTTTCATCTTCAAACCGTTTATTGCAAAAAATTTTTTTTAGACACATGTAATAAGTTTAAGAAAGAAGCTGCAAGCTTTAATTAAAATTTTAAAGCCCTATTTAAAAATCACAATAAAAAAAATATCTGCACTTTATTTGATTTTTACGGGAATTTTACATTTATTATTCTATTTATCTCATAATGTTTTACAATTACCTTTAACTTTTTACTTACTTTTTTTAATAATATGAATAATGATGAAAGGTGAAGAAGGAAATATTATTTTAAATATAAAGCAATAATTTTTTCACTTTTTGTTTACAAAATTTTACAAGTTGTTTACTTTTAACACGAACATTTTCTATCTCTTTGTATAAATAATAATTAAAATTTTTTTTAACGTATAATGATAAATAAACATAAACAAAGATTTAGGCTTTAGGATTAATATTTTGAGGAATCTATTAAAGAAAAGTAAAAAAATCTGTGGATTTGTTTTATTCTTTGTTAAAAATTTTGTATTTACTACCTATTTATATTTAAATAGGTAGTAATATTTCCTGCTTTCTGTTTGATTCTTATCGAAACGAAATTGTTCACAATATAACGCTACTGATCGAGACTAATTTGGCTTTAAAATCCAGATTTTGAAAAAAATCAACTTTTTTGGTAGAAAATCCTTCAATTTAAAATGCAGTTTTTATAAAATCATTCGTTTGTGTCAATTAAGTTTATAAAAATCGATGGCGACCTTGTTGCAAAAGGATAATTCTTCTTCCAAGTCGTTAGTCGCTGTCGTGATGGTCAGCGGGATGAGCTTTTCATGTTTTCCGCATTTGGAAGGTGCACGTGTACGCGACAATGACGTCGCTGGCGAGCATGGCGCTTGAGGCCGATATAACTTTCCGGCGTAAATCCTAATAACACCTAATTTGTAGGCGGTCCTGACCAAGCTCGAACTTTTGAAAGTACAAAGAGCTTACGATGGAAGTTGCCGCGATGTCTGTTCCGAAAGTGCAACTTCACGTTGCGCATTAACGGTCAGAAGGAAGACAGTAACGCGAGCATTAGGAACTCTTCGTTTACTCTCTCCTTAGAATAATCAAATTTCAATTTGATAGGCGTTCCGTAAAAACTATATTCAGCATCGAAACAATACGAAAGAATCATTGCGACGCGATGCTAGGCGGAGCGTAATTGAATAACTTGGTTTGGTAAAACTTATTCAGATTTATAAAAATTATAATTTTTTTTTTTATTAAGATCATTACATTTATTAATTAATTATTAATGTATACTTATTATTTATTAAAATTGATTTATCTAATATTTTTTTATATTAATTATCACCTATATATAAAAAAATAAAAACTTTAGAATCCTATAGCTCGATTTATAATTATTCTTAAATTTTTATATTTTGATATAAGGTTTTTTTAGCTTTTATTTTTTTAACATATTATTCTCTGTTAGAAAGTAATCATTTGCTTTCTTTGCGTGAAAGAAAATAGATAAGAAAACATTGATGTCTATAGTAAACCATATAAATTAATATCTTTCACATCGATTTAAATGCCTCATTTATTTGCATTAGATGTAGACTTTTAAGATGCAGAATGTCGACGAGTAGACGCAAAGTTAAACTCATAGAAGAACTATTGCAATTGCAACGACGGACGCGTTTTGTTCGCCCGGCGATGGCGAGTAAAGAGAAGTTTGAGTTTCCGCCGTTCGCTTTATAGTGGAGTAATTGTACTGTCCTCGTGTTTGAAACGGTAGGTATATTGGATCGCGCGCCGAGTTTTCACATATCACAGACATCCGGGCGATCGCTTGTCCTCTCTGGTTTTCAATGAAATTTCCTATACGTTCAGTCTAGATCATCGATCGCAACGCTGAGTGTCCGCGATACGAGACCGTGGGAACCGATTGGGCCATTGACCTCTCTGTAAAATCGGTGCTTTCCATGTTGTTAAATGAGTACCTGTTCTTTCCCGTATTTCTTGTGATCAATGAATATCCCTGTGTGAGTACGCGATCCTCAAGTCATATTCAAAAACATCTCGATATAAAGCCAAAAGAATTAACGAAGAAACAAGCGAGTGCACTAAGTACATGGAAGTGAAATAATAATAACGTTAAATTTTTTGCTACGACACATCGTGAAATCTCTATTGTACTATTTTAGTAGTGTCTAATAGACACTAAAGAAAAATATTAATTTCATTGCTAAGAAATGAGTTTATACAATTTATTTTTTTTCTTAAGGTTATCTTTACAAATAATATTTTCTTTATAATAATCTTAAAATGTACTTATCAAAAAAAAAAAAAATCATTATCAACATACTCTTTCAAAGAATATTATAAAATTTTACTAGAGAAAAGTTAAAATTTTAAGCAAATTAAATTTTTATTTTAACTTAATGTTCTTAAACGAATTATTAAATTACTAGAATATAGAACATATTTTGAATGAATTTGATGTTGAACTTACATAAATTTACGGATATAGAAACTTATGAAATATTTATAATGAGTAGTATTTACTTGGTATCGTGTGCGCATGTGTGTGTGTATATATAAATAAATTGAATTATTTTTCTTAACATTGAAATAATATTTTTCCATGTATGGAGGTATAATATTCTTATAACAAAGATAAATTTTTAATTGTTCGCATACTATCATAGACACATAAAATAAAAATTTTAAGCAGTAATGTAGAAGGGTTTATGAGAGTCTAATACGTGATGAACGAATTTTTCTATATAAAATTGTCTTTAATTCAAAAACTTGCAAAAGTACATTAGTGTGGTAACGAAGGAATGGTTTGGTTCTACTTTGAAGCATCTTCAGTGTAAAATTATAATGAGAAAAATTGGCTCTCTCACGCTTTCAGAAAAAAGCTGGAATAAACCTTCTTTCACTATCAATTTCAAAAATTCTTATCCCTATAATAGTAAATTGCGAAGAGAAAAAAGGCTTTTTCCTTTTTTTGTTTTTTTTTCTTCTTTTTTTCTCAGGTACAAAAAACAGCAAACGTTATTAAGGCTTTAATACTCAACTTAACGACATTAGTACTCTTTTTCATGCGCTTATGCAGTTAACGAGGCTCCTCGCTCGATAAGCACGCGATATCGGTCTCCGTTGCAATACAATAACATCGGCACGATGAAGAACACCGCTCTATACATCGCGTTTCTGGCTGCTGTAACGCAATTGCAACTCGTAAATCTAACTCTTTATCCAATTCGCTTTATTATAAAGACGTGATGTACTCCCACGCGATTACGTCGCTCTCTGCGTTGGAAATAGCACGAGATTACACGTAGCACCATTTACATGCGCATTACATGAGATTACTGCAGATCAGCATAATGTCAACTATACTATGAATTTGAAGTGTGGTAGAAACAGTGACTAATTCCTAAACTATATTTGAGTTAATAACTTTTCAGATAAAATTCACTTTATTTTCAAACCTCATGTAGATTAAAGGTAAAATAATAATATATAATTGAATGAATACGTAGCTTTTAAAAACAAAGATATTGTTATTTTTCTCTTTTTACATAATTTCAAAACTATTTTCTAATCTCTCGAATCTAGTTGGAGAATTAATCAAATAAGAAATATAGCTTAATATCAATTTAGCATTAATCATATATCAATCAATATCTGTAACATTGTAATGATTCTTTACAAATATCGTAAAACTTTCAACTCAGTTATCATGACAGAAACAAATTCATATATAAAGGGAGAAAACGACATGTCACAAAAACTAACTTGACAAATAAACACACAGGTGTTTTAATGAACAAAAAAATATTTAATACAAGATATTTTTTCTCCCTTCAGTATTCTTCACTCTTTCTCTCTCTCTCTCTCTCTCTCTCTCTCTCTCTCTCTCTCTCTCTCTCTCTCTCCTCTCTCTCTCTCTCTCTCTCTCTCTCTGGCTTTTCGTCTTTTCTTATATTTATAGGTTTCTTATACGAGCCAATGTTCGATAGAACAGATCATCGGTTATCATTACGGTCTATTTCGCTTCGATCGCACTATGCGTGTTTCACGACACTGCCTGGTGTCGTATCGCCGTCATTCCCGAGAACATTCGCGTTTATATCACGCCATCCTCGGGATCGTTACTATCCGTCTCTATTTCCGCGTCAGTGTCGGCGGCCTCATCTTGAAAATGCCGTATCAGAAAAGCCATCTTCGTTCTCGAACTTCCATTTCCTAATTCTCGTCGCCGTTTGGCTCTTTTCTTCCGTGTGTTCCCACGTTTTTGAGCCTCTTCCGCAGAAGTGGCACCAAGACTTTCCGCAAACGACCGTTGAGAACGGTAATGAGTGTGGAAGCTGAGAAAATTGCTCGCTAAACAATCAGGATAGTGGCCAACTACATCTGCTAAATCTAATGATGAGATTAGGATTTTTTTACGAGGGGGAAAAGGCCATTTTCGCCAAGTGTATTGCAGATGTCTAGTTAGATTTAATTATTGAAATCATCGCGTTATACCGTATCTTACTTTTTGTTGTATTACATTATATTAATAATTTTATAATTGTACGTATTATATATACTATTTATAAATAAAATATAAATTAAGTTTCTAAGAATAATAATTAAATTTGAACATTATTCATTTCAGCCAACATTGTTATTTTTGCGTTAATTATTGAATGCATATTACACTAATTGCTCTGCACATAAATTGAATGCGCAATTCAAACTTAATTCGGATCCTCCTCAATGAATATTTTGGTAAAAAAAAATCTTTATATTTTCCGTTCATTCTCGTTAATCGTATGTTATTAATTATTAAATGTTATCATATTGCGTTGTTAGAATTTATAGAAAAGATGAATACATGAAAAGAAAAAAACATTAACATGTCATGGATCTAATGTATTAATTATATTAATATAATTATTTTAATATAAATATATATTAATATAATATAACTTTATATTGATAATTTGTAAAAACGAAATGTGCCCGCGCGCGTTTTCTGACGCTATAAAGATCTTTATCAAAATATGCTGTGTGGAGAACACAAATTAGGGTTGAAACCTATATATGCGCATTCTATTTATATGTATATACACTAAAAAAAAAATTTTGTAATAAAATTATTTTCTTGATTAAAATAAATATTAGTTAATATAAAATAATTTATTTTTACACTTATTGTTAGAATATATTTTTTAATTTAGGAGAAATAATGTTTAAAAAATATTTCTTTGAAAAAAAATTTTTTTTATGTTTATAATAGCTAATGTGTAATATACACTCAATAACTTACAAAAATAACGGCGTTCAAACAGAAGATAACTTTCGAATCTAATATATTATTTATGCTCTTCATTTATAAAGTAACTAATAAATAAGGTAATTAATTACTTTTTCTTTTATTACACAATTTTCAAAAAATTGGATACCAATATAAAGCTCAAATAACAAGAATCAAGAAATATTTTCTATTCCAAGCAATTGTAAAAGAATCAAGATTGCAGCATGTAAAATGAACAGATACGTGTACACGTGAAATCGTGAATAGGCGTGTGCGATAAAAGATACCGATAGTACAGCATTCTGACGACCTATGTCACGCAATCTCTCTGCCTTTCAGGTACGGTGGCCCGGATTCGTATCAGGTGACGGAGAAATTTAAAATCGATTGGGGCACGTATCTTGTAACAAACAAAAGTATCATATATGCCGCCATTGACGGTCGCGGTTCCGGATTAATGGGTAACAATATGCTGTTCGCTGGATACCGACGCCTCGGCACCGTCGAAATTGTCGATCAGATCAACGTTACCAGGTAAACCTACAATTCATTACATTTCACTACATTTCGATTTCTAAAAAATTATTCCAAACAAATTTTTTAGTAGAAATGTACACAAAAAAATTAGTATCAAATCAACAATTTGTTTTATATATAAGCAAGAATATAAAATCTTCTTGAAAGAACTTATAATTCTAAATAAACATAATTTGCTTACATGAAAAAAATTTTTCTCTTTATATAAGCAAATTACGTCTGTTTAAGATTATAAATTCTTCCAAGAAAAAAATATATTCTTGCTCGTTTATAAAATAATGAATTGTTGATTTGATGCTTGTTTTCTGTGTGTGCAGTTTTCTTAGACACCCATCTACTGTCTAGTATTTTCATTACGCGCAAGAATACTGCGTAAGAAATAGACAAGAACTTAAATTTCAATGGGGTTGAAGCAGTTTTCCGGTAATAAAATTATGTGTAATTTGCATAGATACTTGCCTAGTATTTATTTAGTATTAATAGATTATTGTTGGTTAAAATACATATGTAGTCCACTGTCCTGTTTTTGTACGATAAATGGATTCAGATTTTGCGCATCCGTTGTGCACAGTAACAGCAGAGCTCGATTGGAATCCCAAGTAGTCTATCAGTTACTAGAGAGAAATTAATACGAGTCTGCCCATTAACCGCACAAAAATTGCGTGAAATGTCTACGAAAGTTCTATAGAGGTTGAATTAATAAAACTCGCTACCGAGTCGGTAAACAGTAAAACTTCTTAATTCTCTATCGGAAGTTTCCCAAAGCAGAATTTACTTCTAACATGTAAAATCTCAAAACTTATAAAACTAAGTTTACTTCATTGGGCTTCTTTCAGCGCTACCAATTCTCCACTAAACCTGTCTTAATGCGCATCCCCGTCCATTTTTCCCCCGAAGAAGAATCTAATTTATAGGGAGCGCCGTCATATTCCCCGACGTTAGAGCGAGGCGCATATTACGTTTACGGCGTTTACGCCACGTTTACACGTAGAAGACGCATTATATCGTTAACCCGAGATTGCCTCCGACGGCAGCCGGCGGGATAGCTCTCGACGGTGATGTTAACGAACGAACACAGGCCATCGCCTAGCGGAATCTGAGGGGCCGAACGAGCTCGTCCTCTGAAAGCGCGGCGAACAAAGTTTTGCTTTAGGACAAACCTAATTATAGGCGAGGCCTCAAAGTGACTTATCACCGCGCGATCGGAGTAATTCGCTAACCCACAAGTTAACTAATCTAACTCCGGGTTTTCCCCCGGCGCGTTCGAGGACCGCGTTTAACAAAGTTCTTTTCACGGAACAGGCACCGTGAGAGAGAGAGAGAGAGAGAGAGAGAGAGAGAGAGAGCACCACCGCCACCATCACCGCCGCGCGTTAACAAGAAGAAAATTGCTCGTACTTTTATCTGAATTTATCGGCTGACCCTCTCCAAAGCGCGCGGCGCGGCGTCGAGTGGCGGGTACCACGAGGAAGAGCCGGGCTCTCCTCTCGTATTTCCACTTAGCTGCCACGAGTAATTTATCTCGATGGTGGGAAAAGGGTGAGAGAAAGAGGGCGAGCGAGACCGGTAGCGAGAGAGTTCTCCACTTATACGACCGTCCATCTTTAAACCGAAACATCAAACTTCCGGTCGTGATGAATAATGCCCATTCCGCCCCGCGTCGCCGCTAGAGGCGAGGTCATATTTTACCGTTTAAACGACAACGCGCCGCGCAACCGCGAACCCGCAAGCTCGACGTCGCGCGTAGACCGCCGCGGCGCGGCGGCGGTTCCGCAATCTCCGCGCGGAATCTCCGGATGGAATTTAGTAAATAGCAACAAGAAATTAGCGCACGACGGCGTGTAAAATAAATGTTGAACCGGAGTGGATACCGTCGCGGACGCGAAACGCGATGAGCTTAGCGCAGCGATTTTCTCCTCGCTTCGCGAAGATTTTATCTCCGTCGTTTCCAGAGCCCTGCTCTCGGTTTTTTTTTCTCCCTTTGACGACTGGACTTCTCTTCGAATAATAATGCTGGAACAACGTTAGAAATATTGCTACGAAATTGCTTTCTCATTGTGCGGTTCTAAACGTTTTAATAACTTCATTATTTTTTTGCTCGACGAACCTTCTCCTTTTTTTTTTTATCGTTGCCCTGGCGTTTCTTGAAGGAAGACAAAGAGTTCACATTTGCTTGTATTAAAATACAAATTACAGTACAAATAGGAAAAGAAAATTGAGTTGCTCATGTAATTTGTTATAAATAATTAGTGATTTCTTTTCTTTGTAGAAAGAATCGTGAAACTTTGCTTTTCAGAATGTCGGTCCAGCGCGAAGTATATAACGTAGATAGAAGAAAGAGCACCTGGGGACACTTCGTGTATTTTAAGTCCGGTACCTAAATATTGAATAGACCAAATGGCGTCACCGACGTAGTCTTTACAATACCTTCGTTGTGATAAACGTTTATTTGAAGAATATTGCCTCATAAATGAAGGGAAAATTCACCAGATACCATAGCTGTCGATATTTGCACTATTATCTTTATCAAAAAGGAATAATCTTGCGCTACAGGTATATTGAAACAAAGCTTGATAAAAGCTGCAGGATGTTTACTACCAGAAAAAACTGGAAATTTTTGAGGGATTGAAAATCATGGATTTTTATAAAATATTATTGGAACTCTGGGAAATTTTTAGAATTTTATTTTTAAATACAAGTTCTCTCTCTTTCTGACAAAATTGTTTCTTTTATCTTTTTTCTTCTAATTTTATAATATAATATTTTAACTTTTTTTTCTTGATACTTTTTTTTTCAAACGTTGTGGAAATTTAGTGAATAATATAAGAGTAATAGAATCTTAACGCGAGCCTCGAGATATTTTATGTTAATTATGATTCAATAATACCAGTTTTTAAAAAAATTATTATTATTTGCTAATAATTATCAAATAATAATTTGATAACATTTACCAGTTTTAGTTAGATTAATCAAACATTTTATTGAAATTATTTTATCGCAGTAAATTTGGTATATTTAACTATTATCTACGCTTGATTATTGTTACATTTTTTTTCAGCGTTTGATCGTCAATGTCGAATGGTATTCGCGAAGACGCGAACGTGTTCTATCTGCACGTTTCCTCGATATTTTACGCCGCGGAGTTTTGCCACCGCATCGTCCGACATACGGGTAAAAAGTGAGTCGCGGAGTTGGGAACGGGCCAAACGATTGCGGACTCGTCCGACTCTCTTCAACCCGCGGCGGAAGCGCGTGGTCTTTCTTTCTGGTCGACCCTCTGTGCGTCAACCCTTCGCGCAACCCCCCGCGCGTTTTGTCTCCTTTTTGCTGGCCTTTGTTCCGTCATCGAACCGACTAACCGGACCGATTAACCAGTTCGTCGCTAGTTGCTCCACTCGCTGGTTCCGCGACCGCTTAATTGGTGAATAACGAGTGACGTAAGCGGCGTTGAAATCCGGAAATCTTGGGGACGCACCCCTCATAAGCGTAATGATCCTTTAAATGGGGAAGAGCGACTAATAATCGTTTGTCCTAAAGGGGGAAAATCGTAGATCCGTGCAGGCATCCGCGGTCGATTTGAAAATTGAATGTGACAGGATTAAGTAATTAAATCCGTGTAAATAGTACGTAAATATCGTGCGAATGTAGACAAGAGAGATGCAAAATTTTTTTTTTAAAGTAATTACTCTTGAGCAGAATTACACACGATATTAATTTTCCGCAGATCTCATTTTTCACTGCTTAGTCAGACTATCTGTGTCACTGGTGAACGTTTGTGTTTTTCCAAGGATTTTTAAACTCTAAAAAATCTGAAAAAATTCTGGTATATTCTTTCAACGTTTAAAAATGCGATTTTTACAATTTTATTATATCCAAGGCATATTTTACTTTTTTTTTGTACACGTTTGAATTTGAAGCAAAATCAATAAAATGCTTTGTTAAGATAAAAAATTTATAACTTTTTTATACGTATATATTTCAAAAAATCCTTTTAGTTACAAATAGGGTTAGTACTTACGAGAAAAAATAAAAAAAGGTATAAATATTTAGTAATTTAAAAATCAATAATTATGATTTATAGAAAATAAGAAAGAAATAGAAAAAAATATTATTGAATTAAAAAAAGGATAAGATTTAAATAGAAAAGGAAAAAATTATTTTCAAAAAATCAGTATTTTATTTTTAAAAAGTAATTACATATGAAGAGTTTAAAGAAAGAGATATATTTAAAAAAACATATACCACATTAAAAAATTAATTTATAACACGTTATTACAAATGCGATGCATTATGCTCAATTTCGACTTCCTCGCCGTCAGTTTCCGTTGCCAGCAAGCTATAAAATTAATCTCGCGATTGCTCGCGAAAAGAACGCATTATTTCCTTTGCAGAGCGTTCTCTTTTGAATATGGGTCTGTTCTTAATTTTGTTTATGAATATTTAAAGATTTTTTAAAAATCATTTTAAATGTATAAATAAAAAAGTAGTTGAATTTGAGATATGAAACTTGTAAACTCCTTTTTTTCGTATTGTTATAAATAGGCTCAGTTTAAATGTTTCAATTTAAAAAAGAAAAAATTTTCTGAAAATACTCTTGGAAGTTTGAATTTATTGCATTTTCCTATATTCGCAAGGGAAAAAATTTAATATTACATTATGCCAGAAATAACTAGGCATTATATTTCTGTAAAATGCATGACACAAAAGTTGTACAAATCCTTTTCTTTGTGTTGTGTGTGCCGCACACTGAAAGAAGGAAAAATATTCCAGATCGTAATTCAAGCTATTTCATCGCTCTATAATAAATTAATTAACATTAAAGGTCCGTCGTACTCTTTAGCATTTATTTTCACCGACTTCGTTATCGCGATCCTGTTTTCAATCCCGTCGAGATCTTCCAAATGATTTAAGAATCCGACGTACATGCTATCGTAATTAAAACGCCAGGAAAATCCTGCAATTCTTGAAATTCGTGCAGCGGATCGGACCGGTGGCGTTCTCGATCAGACAACAAACAAGGGCAACGAGACAAAGGGCCACGAATACCCGACAGAATTTCGTGGGACCGATACGTATTCGCTAGAGTATACGTAACGGGCAAGCCGCAAAACGAAAGAGAGAAGCGTCTCGGTCCGAGTTTCTTCCCTCCCCCTCCCTTTCCTTTCCATCTAGGTTTTTTTTTCTCTTTCCCGTTTCTTTTTTTTTTCTCGTGAGGAGAAATAGAATTCAACGTACCACCGGTCGATTTACGAGGTAAATAAATTTCACCGAGAGGGAACGAACGGGGGAAGGAAGTCTGGGGAAACGAAATCTGCCGCGCGTCGTCGTACGAGGAGCCGTTTACTATTTCTACGGGCGGTCGGACGGTCGGTTGGCCGGCGTGGGCGCTGATCCCGCCGGGGCCATTATTATCGAGCACACGAGAGATGCCAGAGACAATAGCCCGAAAAGATTGGAAGGAAAGAAATACGAATTCTCCCCCTTTTTTTTTACTCGGCGGCGGGAAGGCAACGCGCGGCGCCTCGCGCGTGGAATCCACTCCGGGTTTCCGGAAATCATGAGGCGAGACGCGGCGCTCAATCTGGGAGACGTCTGAGAGATACACGGGTCGTCCCAGAGGTAACATTCGCATTCTTTGCCCGTGTATACCGCGTCCAAATTGCAGTTGATCTTTCTCTAAAGGTACCGTGATGAAATATCACTTTGTCAAGCTCTCCTTAATTCGCAATATCAAATCTGTTGGTAATTGGAAAGGTAATTAAAGCGCAGTTTATGTACCGAGAGAAAAAAATTATTTGATTTAAATAAATATTAGTGCTATTCAAATAATTATTTTATATCAAAACAGTAATGTTTACTATAAACGAATAATACTTATTTGGTTTATATAAATAACCAATAATTTTTATTTGAATCAAATACTTTTTTTTATCAGTGTATGTTTTGAAATGAAATTGTAAATTTATAATAAAATCATGAACTTTCGAAATTTAAACTAAGATAAATATCAGAGATTAAGGAGGATAACAGCACGATTGTAATTATGCAAATTAAAGTGTACAAACTTTAAATCCTTCATTGTATGTAACTTCGAACATTTCGAGTTTCAAGGATAATTCTAAAGTTATCTTCAGCGTACGCGTATTACAGAATCCCATATTCTCAATCATTTGTCATCAGTCTGACAACGACTGAGTCACTAACGGGTTACCAAATTCAAAGTGGCATCCTTCAATTGTAATGTGTAATGTCAGAGGAGATAAAATACTCCCCCTGAAAATGTATATAACAAAGTATTAAAGATGACAGAGCATTGTTTCTGTGAAACTTGATTTCCTTTAAAATATTCTTATATATCAAGATTCATAATTTTAATAATCAGAATAATTTATATTAAAATAATTTCAAAGAAATTTCACGCAATTTGTTTTTTTGAAACTTGTTATATTTGTGAACGTTTCGAAGAAGTTTTATTTTTAAATCTGAGAGCACTAATTATTCGACGATTTTCCCTGACAGAGCTCGGTGCAAAAATAATTTAATAAAATTATTATGGCTGTGGAAGAATCAGATTCTCTGAAAAGTTTCGATAATTATAACTGCATTACTGTAGAAAATTGCAATTGCGTGACACACGATTCATGGAAGGTGATTTTGTGCCACATGTTCTTTAATACGAAGCACATTGGTAGCACGTACAATCGCGCGGAGTGCACGCGAGATAATGGAAGATACGAGGGGAGAGAGGGAAGCAGAAATTACTAAGTATTCATCGATTCTTATCGCAAAGCGGTCGACTATCAGCGCGCTCTTCAGCGAGAGAAGGGCGATTGTCTTTTTACGAGCGCCGCGGCATTCTCTGGCAAAAGAGGGTAATCTCGTAGGGCGTTCCTGCACAATCCATCTAAATGGAGACAAAAGGATCTGTCATAGGCATCTCTTTTGATATTGTTTCGAAATTTATAAATAGGAAGATCCTCGTTTCCTCGAAGATTCTTTTCTCTTATATACTTTCTACTCTTTTTTTCCTTCTTTTTTTTCCTCTTTATGCTTCTACGCCATTTCAGATAAAACACGAAATCATAACAAGAGCAAGATGACAGCAAGTAGAAAGTCATCTTTTAAAGGAAAAATCATTATAATCTCGCTCAATTCACTTTTGACGATGATTTTATGATAAGTGCTGTGGCAATGACTTTAAGACTTCCGTTTACTCATCATTACTATCTCAAATTGTGATATGAAAAGCGAGAAGATACATAATAAAAATTCTTGCAAGATATATTAAAATGGAAATATGTTTTAATAAAACAACTTTTGCAATCGATAAAGTAGACTTACAAAACATATTGAAAATTATCTTTTTGTTTGATTTTGTACGATGTTGAAGAAAAACTTTAAAATAATTTTTAACAAAAAAAAATTAATTAAAATAATGAAGACGGCATTACCGATCGAAAGCAGTTCTTAGTGTTCAATAATTTTTTCTGGGTCAATTCATAAACATTACAAGATTCCTTTAAACTATTCGCCGCATATTTGCCGGACTTAAAACATAGCTTTAAAGAAAAATTCGAATGTAATATTACAAAATTAAATTGCTAATCAATTTATTTATTTATTTAATGTTTGTATGCATCTCTACTATCCCCTCTAACCTCGAAAAACTGTAAAGAAATTATTGCGGACAATATTACCTCGACCAGGGTAATATTTAAAAAAATCGATAATCGATAAAAATCAAAATTAAAAAAAATTACATTTTAAAATTATTGCCATAACAAGAATGTATTATAAAATTAAAAGTGTGTGTGTGTGTGTATTGAGTGACATTAAGATTTTTCTTAAAATAACTTCCACTTGATGTCATCTTGATCTTATTATGATTTTGCGTTTTATCTGGGACACATATCTTTATGAAATTTTTAAAACGTTTAATCAGTTTCGTGTAACTGTGCGAATAATATATTTTAGCTACATGTGCTTCAACGTCTCTTATTTTCGTGATATTTTCAGTGATATTGATTCGAGACTTTTCTCTGCTTCTTGCAGGCATCTGCAGGACAAATTGCCCTTCATTGACCGTACAAGAACGGCGATATGGGGTTGGAGTTATGGTGGATACGCGACCGGCATGACGCTCGCTATGGACTTAAAGGGTGTCTTTAAGTGCGGCATGTCTGTCGCGCCGGTTACGGATTGGGCCCTTTACGGTACGTAATTAATAGCTTAATTAATCGAATTAATGGCGCAACGCGTCAAATGTGTTTAGTTGACAATTATTTCAAACAGAAAGGAAATGATTTAGCACCGTAAACCGGAATTATCTCGTGACAGGACAAACAATTCCTTGTAATTTGTTTAATTACACAGGGTTAATGTAACAGTCAATTTCCGTTTTAGCGGTAATAAAAGTAAAAAGAAAGGACAAAAGATCCTAAAAATAAAACGGAAGATACTCCGTGTGTTATAATTAATACAAAAAGCGGAAAGTGTCTTCTGTTAATAAGGATAGGTTTTTATAAAATTTGAAATAAGCTAGAAAGAAAAAGCTTAATTATATCTTCAGTCAAAACTTTAATTTGTTTTCTGACATAGCTATAATAATTAAGACGTAATAAATAATATAATATAATGAATAATTGCAATAAATAAAAATTAAAATAGAATACGTGTAATGAAATCTTTTATTTACTGAATTAATCTCGATTGAACAATTTGTTTTATCGCCCGATCCAAATCATATTTAAAAATTTAAATATTTAAAAAATATCTACTAAATTTGTACAGCTAAAATTTAAATATATTGGAGATAGAAAAAGTAATTAATCGACATTAGTATTTTTATTCTTCTTCTCCGATATTACTGTAACATCGTTAGTATGCGTTAGTGCGCGCGAAGCAATATTTTTTCACCTAGATATCCTTTGCTATAAACGAACGTTGTTAAGAGAGTTTACTCGCGGAGAATACGGCTTACTTTAAATGACTTATGTTAAGCTCATTTGCCCTCGGGATTCGTCTAAGAATTTTTTACGCACCGTCGTTTTAATGAAGAAAAGTGCGCGTTCCATGGAAGAGACGCGCCACTGCAGCTTTAATATTACTTTTTCAACTGCTTTAAATTCGTGTCAGCATTTACCTCCTTTTGTTAGAGCACGCGAGAAAAATACACGTGATTTACAGGATGACGTTAAAAAGACTTATGCAGCGTCACACTTGTGCAATTTCTGCATAAGATATTACGCGCCACGTGACAACGCAAACCTTTTTCCCCTTTTGTCTTTGTTTTTATACACGCACTAACAATTCTTCTTATTATTATCATTAATAGATGCGTGTTAATTGCTTAATTGCAGATTCGATTTATACCGAACGGTTCATGGGTCTGCCGACCATTACCGACAATCTGCAAGGCTACGAGCAGGGTCAGTTGCTCAATAAGGTGGAAAACATCAAGAATAAGATGTACTATTTGATTCACGGTACCCTGGACGATAATGTGCACTATCAACAGTCGCTTATGCTCGCGAAGGTGTTGGAACAGAAAGACATTCTCTTCAGACAACAGGTACGTTCTCCGATAGAGAGAGAGAGAGAGAGAAAAGAAGATAGAATTAAAAATAATATTTGCAACAATTGCAAATTTTTTGTTTCTGCAGACGTACACGGATGAGGACCACGGTATTGTCCAATCGCGGGCGCATCTGTACCACTCGTTAGAAAACTTCCTGGACGAATGCTTTGAGACGTCATCATGATCGGAGCACGGGATAGTGATGACAATCTAGATGCTGTACACCACCTGCCTCACACTTGTAAATACTTTGTCACGTGTACATAGTTAATGTACGATATGTAATATGAAGGTTTAAAGAGTGTATATAGCGGTGTGAGATTGCCCAGGAAGGATGGGAGAGATAGAGAGAAAGAGAGAGAGAGAGAGAGCGAGAGTGAGCGTAAAATGGAAGAAGATAAAGTAATTAATTAGGCACTAGTGTCGTCACAAAACTATGCAGGGCAGAGGTCTGTAAAAACATATTTGATACGTTTTTTAAAGTACCCGATCAAATGGTGTGTCGAAGGCCTAATAACGGCGCGAGCTCCAGTTGCCTCGCCGTTCAGACCTCATTAGTGTGTATTCCGTATCGTTGCAGACGTCGTACTTACAGCGCACAAGCACTGTTCTAACGTTATATTAGCACGCAAAGCGTTATTCCCCGGATGGTCGAATGAACCAATCAACGTCAAGTTCGAATTGCGGAAATGGAATTGGACGAGGAATTTTTTACGATTTAATGTCAATTTTTATTTAATAAGTCCACAATATTATTTGACGAAATATTAATCCCAAAGTTCTACTATATCATCGATATTAATAATTAAACAATAATTAATCGGCAAATTCTTCAATTAATATAAATTCCTCAGTAATCTATACGTGTTGAAATTTTTCTTAGGATTTCTATGAAATAGAAAAATTACGATTTTGTCTTTGTAGAATACATACTAATTGTAAGTCGTATTCTTATCACTGAATTAAATTAAATTATGTATACTATCAATAATTTGACCATCTGGAAAAAGATATTCCATATATTTATATATTTTATTTAATATATGTTAGATTATCTTTTGATTACTGTAATTGCACCTTTTTTGACAAAATATCAAGTTGATGTATCAAGAATGTTCACATATATGAGTTCAGTTATCAAATCTTGATAAAAGAGAATTTTAACATTAAAAAAATATATATATATATAAATCTGCGCTGTCGCATTCACGCGCGCGCACATGTAAAAACATAAATATAAATATACCTACTTTCAAAATAAATTAAAAGAAACATGCTCAAGACTTAATAATTTTTGTATGTAGTTTGAAAGTAAAAAAAATATATTCCATACTATAAAATTGTTATTGGAGTTCTTAAAATATATTTAACATTTCAACATTTAAAATGTAGAGTACACATGAAAGTTTCTTACTACATAAAACGGATGTTTGAAATTCTTAAATTTTATATTGATAATAAATTAATTTTTTATTCACGAATAATACGTTTTTCATCACATAAAATATGTGTCGACCTTTCGACGATAAAATTAAAAAGCGAAAGTACACCGTTTATTGTGTACTGCAAGCACTTTTTGACAATAATATTATCGATGATATTCTGAAAGGTAACAATTATTATGGTCTATTCAATATATTTTTACAATTTGTATTTGAAAATATCTTCAAGTAAAATAATAGATTGTATGTTTAATAATTTTACACACAAAATTTTTTTTAAAGATATTTTAATGGTATATGTTCTCTCAACAAAACTTATGTTATTATATTAATATTAATATCACAAAAAATATGGTAATTTTATTGTGATTTTAATACCAAATGCGAGGGAATATGTTTTTTTTTAATTATTTTAAATTAATTACAGTTGTAATCAATCACAAGAATGTAAAATATGTAATGTGACACCATTTTTTTTTATCAATTCTTATCTATCTTATTCTTATCTTTTATCTATCCAGATTTAATTATATTCTGCAAAATTATTTAACTACGTTTAGCATTTCCAGTACGATTATTGATATTACCATCAAATCTTCATCAAATTTAATGCCTCGTACATTCGTCTAATGGAGATATATTTAATAACATCAAAATTATTAAATTGTCTCCCAAAGCATACATAAGTAAACCTAACAGCTTTTTTAGTATTCAAAGATTCAGATCCAGTTATAGGTCGATAAAGTAATTCATATCTCTATTGATATATCTTGCTTTGTAGAGTATATACTAAGTATTCTTGCCACTAAGTGTATTTGAGTTATAACTTAGAAAATCTAGAATACAAATTATTATATTCAAAATTAAATTCTAAGTCAAATTATATTATATTCAAATAAAGATTTACTTATACAATATACATTTTCATATAACTATGTTACTTAAATCTTTATTAAGAACAGAAAACTAATAATAGTAATAATTATTTCGTTCTTTTATTATTCCTTATAATTAATATGCAGTTAAAGAAATTATTGGTCAATAATACATTACAACATTTAAAATCTCGATAACGGATTTATACTCAATATGTAAAATGTGCTAAATAATTTTGATTTTAATACAAAAATGAATTTTCTGAACTCATATATGTTATCTTAAAGCTCTGGAATACTCCATAAAAATATAAAACTCTTATGTGTAAAAAGAAACAAATTAATATGTTGTTTACTCCGATATGGGATATTAATGACTGTTAGTAATTATACATTATGTTAATTGAACGAATCTTGAAATAAGAATATTGGATACGAGCACAGTTTTCTCAATAACTTTGCAATATTTGCGGACGATGTAACCAATTTTAATACATAAAAATCAAAATTTTGCGGCAGAAAAATGTGAAATTAAGCCAATCAATTTTTGAGATATATTTAGGAATGTTCTTGAAACGTAACATATTTTCACAACTGTTTTTTGATGAACTGTTGTAACGTTCGTAATTTTTATGGAAGTGCGACAATGTAAGACATATGATGACTGACAAGAAATTATGTAGGAAATGGTAACTAAATTATACTTTCAGAATCGATGATAATGTACGTATTGTACGTGAAAGCAATGTTTTGTAATGATCTGTAGATAGGTGATACATTATTTTTTGTATCGCTACAAACTGCTGCACGTTTCGAGAGAGAAGCATTTCACTATGAAAATAATATGTACAAAGACATTTCCATGAAAAGAATATATAATAAAAGCGTATGAGATATGCACAAGTTAAACATATGTTTTGTATAAAACATACATATACTTTATGCTATGGAATATAATATTTGGGAGTATAAGCATCGCGTTTGATAACTGCATTGTTAAAAAAGATATTGATCCTAATATTATTTTAATATGTAAAATCTTTCGAACGAAAGAGGTGCGTTAATAATAAGATCCTATCAACCGAAACTTTTGAAATTGATTTCACCATAACACAAAAATAATATTACTTAGATTATATGGATAGGTAATCTAAGTGCAAATGCGTAGAATTACACGCGAGTAACTTTACTTTAAAATACAAAAATAAAAACTTTCACGAATCTTACTGCAAGAATTTTTTATAATATAATTCTCGACTTTTTAATAATATAATTCTCAAATTTTTAATTTTCTAAAAACTTATAATAAAATTTTCCAAATTTAAAGAAAAATCAATTCAAAAGTTTCTTTAAGAACAGATAGATTTTAGGAAAAAACTATTCAGTGCATTTTAATTGTCAGAAAGAGTAATTTATGCGTTCCATGTATCGATAATTACAAATTTTGTCTTTCTGTTCTAGCTTATACTGTGGGTATACCAGAGTGTTAAGAAAGTACAATTACATCAATTTATATCATATTTGTATATCTATAGTTTATGTAATGAATGGCATATAAAATTTAACAATTAGTTTATGGAGACACTTTTTCCTTAACGTAAGATAGCATATCTACTTCTTATTATTGTTAGACCACGGGCAAGTATTAGTGCCAATGTATAAATGCATACCTAGGATAAGTACAAGGGACTATCGACAAAACCCTCAATTAAAGTTTTTTAATGCAAGGACCACTGTAACAATTTTGAGAGTGGATCAAGGTGAATTTATTAAAAATAATTGTTAACTTTTATCCCGACACACACGCGCATTGTATATACAAAAATTACTTACTTACACTTAATTAAGGTAACGGAGCATTGTTAGAAAGAAGATATTGTGACCCAGTAGAGTTATGAAATTATGACAAGTGTACTCTCTTTCACCACTATTTGTTGAGTGTATTATAAAAATAAAGCTCTATGTTTTATTAAGGCAGAGTATTTATATTTTGAAACGTATTTATATTTTGAGTATTTATATTTTTACACTTCACATTCGACATTTCACGGCACTCTTCGTTCATGACAAAACCTCGTACGAGACGACGAGGATGCGAGTTGAAATGCACCGCGACACGCCACGACTTTCCGCCTTGCTTCCTAACGTTCCTAACCGACCGACTGCTGACACTGCGTAGTGGCGTGATTCACGTGACTGGCGCGTGGCTGCGCCTGCGCGCCGTTGCGTCACTACCGCCGCCGCTACGCAGTAGCAGCAGTCGGTCGGTTAGGGGGCACGGCAGAAGGTCGTGGCGCGTTTCAACTCGCGTCTTCGTTGTTGTCCGTACGAGTTTTTGACGCGAACGAGTGTTTCAAGAGTGTCGTGGAGTGTCGAGAGTAACGTGAAACGTCGGGCGTTTGTGCCAACATTGGCCAACAACCGTTGTGTCAGATACGATGTATGGTGCGAAGTTGTATCACGTTAATTCAATCGTGTTTCGTATCTTCTCCGTTGCCATTGTATTTTGAGTTTCCGACGCGCGTGAGTACCAAAAGTGCCGAAAACGAAGGGTTGCGTGTTTGTGCCAAGTGTAAATCAAGACGAATCATCGTGAGGAGACTTTTGGATCCTCTGTGATTTCCAGACTGTATAAATGGTCTACAGTCGGGTTGGGATGTCGCGTCGCGCGTTTAATCGCGTCTGTCTCCGTTCCCTTGTATTTTATATTTTGAGTTTTTGACGGGCATGAGTACTAGGAATGTCGAAAGCGAAATATCGCGCGTTTGTGCCAAGTGTAAAAGAGAAGGAAAATCGTCGTGAAGAGAATCTTAATGGGATCTCGAATGTTCGAGAGGTGTGGCCGAATGGAGCTGGACGGAGGGACCAGCGGCAAACGGTGAGTCAATTTGTACTCGTATTTACTACTATTTATTTGTCCCTACAATTCGGTATTCGCGCTTTGTTCTCATTGCGTTCCGCTTGAATTATCATCGGTACAGTGCGACAAATCAGTCAGTCGCGCAAAAGCTTTTATTAGAACAGGAAAAATTTGAAGTTTGTGTACACGCTCTTTCGGCGCTCCCTTTGTCAGGTGCGCCAACACAGTCCCGTGTGACATGCTTTCCGAGATCTAAGATTGACATCGTAGGCCGGTATTTATAGCCGATTCTTATATTTAATTGTCTCAAGTACTATCTTCAGATGTCATTAATTAATCTGATTATTAATCAGTGATTAGTATCAAAAATATTACTCTGATTGAAGTAAACATTCATGTAAGAATAACGTTATAGGTAAAAAATCCTTGTAGACGTCATCTTGAAATTTACAGCACAAATATGTGGCAGTTTGCTTTTTTGTATGATGGTAAAATATATTGTTTTCCATTATCCGTCGATTTTTATGTTGTATAAATTACCATATGGTTTGCTCGACGCGCTTCAGCTTGCGAGCGAAGTCTCGAGATGTCGGTGCAATCGCGCGAACTTCCGCCTGGCGTCGCTCCCGTTCGCGCCTAATCGGTGGCGATCACTGCGATCAGTAGCGATCGTGGAATGGGGTTCCAATATGGATTATTTATTAAAAATTCTATAAATAATAAATTAATAAATTAATAAATCGCACATACTAATAAAAACCTATAGAATGCAAAATATAAAATATTGGATTTTTTTTATTTTTTTAGTTGTTTTGTATAGGATAAAAAAAATGTATATTTTCCATTAAAAAAAAAGTGAATTAGAGAAATATTATTTTATGTAACAATATTTCTTATAAAATACAATATATAATGTAAAATTTTACATTAAGAAATGTTTCCTTGAATCTGCAATTAAACAGCAAATATGTCGACATAAATATGTGCTGTAATTCTTACAATAAAAGTTTTCTGTTATAAAAATACAATTTTGCTTTACAAATGCAAATTTTCTGTTTTAAAATACAAATTCTATGCTTTAAAAACACAAAAATTATACGAAAATAATCGTTTTTAAAGTAGAGAATTTCTGTTTGTAAAGCACAGAATTTGTACTTTAAAGTAGATAATTTATGTTTTAAAGTAGAGAATAAATTATTTTTATAACAGAATTTATGTTTGTAAGATATAAAATTACAGAGCATATTCATATCGATACATTTGGACCGCGATCCAATTTGTGCTCAAATCACTATTGGTTTTAATTCCATTCTTGTTTATGTCTAATAAACAATAAAATTACTACTAACCAATATAACAGATATCTTAATTTCTAAACTTCTAAATTTTAACGCTTAATAACTCACTTCACAGGAAAAACCGCCACGTTTTTCTTAGTTTTTTCATTTTGAGTGAAAATGCATCAAAAGAGTATATTTTTATTTTTATTTAAAGTACTTATTCTAAATAATTATTAAAAAATAGAAGAATCACATTGCTCAATATAAAAATTTCTTATAAAATAAGAATGTACAATACAAAATTGTATATTAAGAATTCTCTGTTTCCTTGAATCTGCAAATAAAATAATTTCTATTCATTAACAAAATACTATAAGCAACATAAAAAAAATTGGATGTAATATAGAGACAATACAAGATAAATGCTGTGCTAACAATATTGCTACATGTGGATACGCACTTGCACTTGGTACATGTGTAAAACACAGTTTGTCCTTCATCAGCAGATCTCAGTTGCAACGTTGCGTAGGACATTTTGTCATTTTGACACTGAGGACATTGTCGCTCTACTATTGGCCCTTCCGCATCATCCTCACTATCTTCACCTTCTTTGACAGATACACTACTGGCATAAGTATGCTTGGTGTTAAAGAAGATTGTATGTGTCATTCCCATGTCACCAAAAACTAAAAACAATGTTAGAAATTCTCCATATTAACGTAAATTCTTAATTATTGTTTGAATTCACACATAAAGGAATGCTAACACAATCTCACAAATGTTTCATAAAAATATTTCTTAAAATATCAATAATATGTTAAATTACTATCATACAAAGTATATTTTTTCTTATATATATATATAAACTTTGATTGTTATCAGATTCGTATTTTTTAAGACTGTTTATGATACTATATATATAGTAAGTAATCTCGTTTTAACTTTTTTTTCTAGATCTAGTTTTTTTCTATAATAAGAAAAACCAAAATTGAAATTAATTTGATAAAAATGGACATGTAACAATGACTAACAGTACTTAATATAATACATAACCACTTACGATTATGTTAATACTGTAAAATAGTCGTAATAAAAGCGCGACAATATTAGATGCTGTATACGATCGATAAAAATTTATATCGAAAATCTCAACTAAATTATACTTTTAGAATTTCGTTCTCTCATTGAAAAAGATACAATACCTTCGGAATTCCATTCTCTCTTGCACGTGTAACATTTAATTCCTCCCCGTTCGCCTAGCAACGGCAAAATTGAACCACAATCTGGACAGAAGCCAGGCGCAGTAGTAAAACAACTCTTGTTGTCACTTGCCATCGTTTAACATGCATTAAAACGCATGCAATTGAATCGTATATAACTTGCCCTTCTTCCTCTTGAAAACATAACCTATAAAATTTCTTGATTTTCACTAACGAACCCATACACTACCGCCAGCACATCCTTTTTCGAAATTGGCACTACATAGCACATTTATTTTGCAACACTGTCGATAAAATGGTTCAAGTCTATGCTAAAATCATGTGAAGGATTCTAATTTTTTAATCTACACCAAATGATTTTAGCATCGATTTGAATAAATACTTAACATTTATGTAGTTTAATATGAAAAACTTTTATAAGCACTATTGTATTTAATTTTTTTTTAATTCTAAAATAAATTTTATATCAAATGAAAAGGTAATTATTGTATTATTCAAATGAATTGTATGTACATTCATTACAATGGTTTTGGTTTGAGTGACGTGTCGTCTATCAAAACTAATTAAGGCAACAATTTTGAATTTTACAATGTTTAGGTAACAAAGGGATTAAATTGCCGTGACTGGAGTTGGTGAAGGGGACAAGGAGTTAGTCACGGAGGTAATTTTTGTAAGGGCTATAAGTAATTCAAATGAAATTTTGGATAATCCAATGTAATTTTTGGCAAATCTAAATAATTTTGAGCGTTTTTAAGTACATATTTAAATTAATTTTTAATTAATTTTTAATTACATACACATAAAAGTTTCAAGATATTTGTTTTACAAATGTACTTAGGGGAGGTATAATAGGAATATACGTAAGTATAATAGGAATCTATAACGTAAATCAATGCGCACTCCACGGTACGTATTATGAAACTGTTCGGAATGAATTCCGATCGAAATTATTCAATTCCCTAAATTTCTATTGTGTTTTCTGGAGAAAACGGAATAATTCCGATCGGAATCTATTCCGAAGAATTCCATAATATGTGAGATCCCCGAACGCTAGACGAAATCTAACTCCCAAGCATATAAAACACTTTATTTTATTTTATTTTATTTTATTTCCTTCTCAGTTTTATTCCTTTCTTTTTTTTCGCCGTTAAAAATAATAATTTGCAATGATTTCATTGTAATTTTTTGCGTATTACTCTAAACCAAATATAGCGATGAACTAGAAATTAAAAATAATATCATAACATTTTCTCATGAATAACAAGGAAAAGCTCGACTAAATTCAACTCGTTGATTTTAGTCGACGATGACTCTAGAACATGTAGACGTCGGTTTAAATTAAAGACATTATATATAATAATTTCCTAAATAAAATAAGGAAAGGAAGGAAAACGGGAATAATGATAATAATAACTCTTAATGACAACAATAATTATGCTTAGCAACAAGAGTAGTAGACATAGCGTTAATAATAATTAATATTAAGATATTTGAATTTGAGACATTGAGAAACTAAGGTATTAAGGTACTAACATAAGATAGATTAAAACAATGTAGAAGTGAGACGAATAACCAGATTTATAAGCACCACCATTTAATTGAGCGCGTATAAACAAATTATGAAATGCTTCCAGCAAGACATAAGTACACTTACAGCAAATTCTGTTTAATCTTTATTTCGGAATTTTTCCCGTCTTTTGTTCAGAAGTGAGTTTCTTTCTTTTCGAATTTTAATTGTTACAGGGTGATTCTTAATGGTTGGACCTCTTTTTTTACCATAGGAGCAAGACCTACCGACGGATTTGTATTTCTAATATAATATAATGTTGGAAATTACAAATGTGTGCTCTTATTAAGAATCATATCTATAGAATCATATCTATAGAATGGAAAAAAGAAAGGGAAGAGACACTCTTGACACAATTGACTGGTATGGTATCGTTACCGCGCTGTCTTAGCGCCTCTAGCTTAAAAATGCTGATACTTTGAGCGAGAGCGTTATTCCTTCTGAAGTCGCAGCTAATTGTAAGTATATTTTTTTGCAATATATTATTAAGGTAACAAAATTCTTTGCAAAAATTCGTGAAATCCGCCTAAAAAAGACATTAAAAATGTAAAAAAAACGCCAAGTATATTTTTTTAAATAAAAAACCAAACTAAACCAAACCAAAACTGCAATGAATGAAATCAAATATAATACCATCAAAAAGAAGTGAAATCAAAAATATTGAAAGTATATTTATTACCGATGGGGTGGGAATCTTTTGACCACGTTGCGATTGACCACCAGCCACTTACATTGTTAAACAGTGGAAAAACTCTAGACACCGGTCGCTCTAAATGATTGTGATCAATCGCAACGTGGTCTAACGGGACACTCCCGTACCAATGAGCAGCAAATTATGTGACAGATAAAATCAAAGATGGGCAAAATCTCTAACAGCAGAATGCTTAACGCGCCCGTTTTTTTATATAACTAATACCGTTAAGGTTATCTTTTATAACGATTTAGTAATAACGTTTTGCGACAAGTAATAATTTTTCACTACAATAATAATAATTATAAAATAACGATAATCTTTACTAAGATTATTAGTGCAGAAAATGTCATGTAAAATTCATTTAAATGCACTAGCAAACTTATTAAATATTTATTCAAATTAAGATTCATTGTAAGCTCACAATTTATTTAACAAAATTTTTTTGAAATATTATGTTTATACTTATAATAAAATTTATTTTATAAAATTGATATTTACTGTAATAAATATCACAAAATTGTACACTACTCAAAAAAAAAATAGGGAACACTTTCCAGACAGCAAAAATTAGGCTATTTTGTGACTGTAACTCGGTGAAAAATCATCGTAGATAAAAAATAAAAAAAGCATTTTGAAGCTTGAAGATCCAACTTTAACGCTCTATCAGCAGATTTTCAAAATTCTTTTAACTTCCTTGTCTTATGCACACACACACACACACACACACACACACACACACGATGTGCAAATATCCTATCGGCAACCTCCACGTGATGCATATTGGGTAATGCTAATGTCGGCGGTAGACGTCATTTTTCAGAAAAATGTACTGTAAAAAATGTGTTTCTTCGAAGTCTTGTAACTCGGTCAAAAAAAATCGTAGAAAAAATTTTAAAAAAAGCATTTTGTAGAAAAAATGTCATACTTTATGGCACTTGCATTGGATTTGTCGAAAAACAATTTTTTATTGAGCTACAGGTTGTTAAAAATACGTAATTTCGAGGAAAAAACAGTGTATCTTTTTTGGGGCATAGTACTAAGAAATTGAAAAAATTTTGGAAAACCATTAATAACATGTTAAAGCTGAAACTTCGAGCTTTAAAATGGTTTTTTTGATTTTTTGTCTACGATGATTTTTCACGGAGTACGGATATCATTTGTAAAAAATGCAGGTTTAGCTTCAAAGTTGCGTAACTCGGTCAAAAAAAATCGTAGAGAAATTTTAAGAAAAGCATTTTGTAGGCAAAATGTTGTAGTTTATGAAGCTTTACTTGAATTATTCGAAAAAAATTTGTTGGTCGAGTTGCAAAGTGTCAAAAATACGAAATTTTAAGGGACAAAACAGGGTGTGCTTTTTTACTGCATAAGACAAGGAAGTTAAAAGAATTTTGAAAATCTGCTAATAAAACGTTAAAGTTGAATCTTCAAGCTTCAAAATGCTTTTTTTATTTTTTATCTACGATAATTTTTCACCGAGTTACAGTCATTTGAAAATAGCCTAATTTTTTATGTCTGGAAAGTGTTCCCTATTTTTTTTTTTGAGTAGTGTATTTGCGTAATAATATTAGAATTAAATCTCAATTAAGGTGAATAAATATTATATGTTCTTCGCTGATCGTATTGTTTATACTGGCCGCGTCATTAATGCCTAAATTGACGTTACAAATTAACGTTACAAAACGTCATAAATTAACCGTCAATTAAACGGATCATTTCTGGTTCCCATAACCTTACAGAAACGTTTCTGGAATTACATCTATGAATACAACGTTTCTCTAACGTTGTATGCAAATTTTGCAAACATCGCAAGAATGTTGGAAATGGTATGACGTCGTATATATGAGGTATAATTGAATCGGGACATTTCTGGTTGCTTAGACGTTACCGAACATTTATGCGATAGAACGCAAAACGTCGTATAACGCAACGTTACGTCGTTGCAAAAAACTCTCAAGCATCACATGTCTTTTTTTCGATGATTGATGTATGAATCGATATATCAAGTACATACATGTGATTCAGCGTACACATCTTATATAATAAATCGGTAAAACGGTGTCAATGATTATTGACTTGTTACGCAAGACGATCAAAAATAATTTTACAACTTGAGCTGTTATGTATGCAGTTCTTATTATTGCGCATTGGATTATTATCATTTAACCGACAAATGGATGTTTATTAATGGTTGCGTACACCTTTTATCATAAGAGATATTCTTGAATAAAGTATCAAACGAAAAATAACAAAAAGATAAATTTGTCGTTTTACCTTTCCATTCAATGTAAATTTGCATATAAAGAATGCGCAAAAAACGCAGCCGCATTGAAGCCGCACGTTTGTACGATGCGTTATCGCGGGCGTTATTATTACTTTGTGCAGTGTTCACAACTTTTAGAAGCACGAGCGCAATTTTGAATATTGAAGTACTTTAAGTTCAAAGTAACTTCAAAAAATTACTGAAAACCAATGAATTTATCTCATTATTCTATGTATGAAAGTATTAAGATACATTATCGAAAGATTAATAGTTTACGAGATATTTTATACTTTATATTGAAATATAATATGATATAGAACACACACATATGTATACGTTCACGCACATACGCAAGTACGAATGCGCAATAAGTTTGTTTTCTATTCTTGCATTAGAACTTCCCTTCTCAATTTTGCTAACTTTCAAACATATATCTATTTCGCTAAGTGTACATTAGTTCAGAAAACTCAGAAACACAAAACAATCATGTATAATATCTCGTGAATTATTAATTTTTGAAAAATCTATTTTAATACATTTATCTTAATACTTTTATATGCAGAAAAATTAGAAAAATTGTAATGCAATTATTTAAAAAAAAGATGAAGTTAACTTTAACGTAATTTTGAAAAATCGACTTTGATGGAAGTTTATTTTAGCATTATTTGTCCCCCTCAAGACTATACAACATTATATTTTTAATGTATTTCATTGCATGTTTTGGTTATTATATGTGTTTAGGTAAATTTATCAATTTTGTCAAGACAATGATAAAATTTGCGCAAGACAAATAAATACTAAATATCAGTGATACGTGCAATTCAAGTATACTAAAGAAACACGAAGAAAGTTGCTGCTGATTAGAACTGTCATAATATCACGACAAGCATGTTTATTACGTTATTATTACTTATTTTTATATTTGGCGTATCATTATTACGTACATTATTTTACGGGCGATTTGAACAATTAATCCATAAAATACCAGGAGCACCGGGTTATCCAATTATTGGTAATTTCTTTCTACTGATGACTAAGATAAATAAAACAGTTTTTCGGCACTCATTGTCTGCTGCGGCGCGTCCACTTAAAAGTTAAGTTTAAAAATAAATTTTGTAATAACTAATACTTATTTAAATCAAGAAAATAATATTAAAATAATAAATATCTTTATGTAAATGTAAAAAATTTTTTTCAGTGTGTTTGAATCTGATATATAAAATTATATTATGTATGGGAAAGGGTTATGAGCCACTTGCACTGCAAATATAATAAACATTGCAAATCTCGTTATTCTCCACATGTAAAAAGTTGTTGGATAATACTTATGTAATATATACTTATTAGTTTAGCAAAGAAATTCTAAAAAAAATAATTTTTTTTATAAATACAAATGTTTTTTTATAAAATGTTTGTAACAAAACTTGTTTGCTTTGTAACATTTATTATAAATAATCATTAATTTGTGGTTTTTTTTAAATAAAAGTAGTTTTTATGTTATATATTAGTTGGTAGTATACCACGACCTTCTTTTATCTCACAAACACTTTTTTCTTCTTCAGTAAATTGTAAATGTTAGTTCTATGTATGTATATCCAATGAATTTATTTTTATCTGTATTTATATAGGATAATTGGTAGAACTTTATAGTTAACTTGTGCCTACAAAAATTATGTCACGTTAATATCTACTGAATTATTTTAATTAAAGAAACAAAATAGTATATATTTATGCATCTATATGGTATATACAGAGTATCCCCCTGTATAAGTGACCACTCTCTTTTATCTTAATTTCTTTTTTTATTGTTACTATATATCCAGAGGCACCTCATTTTTACCGGCTTTACACGGCCGATTTGAATAATGCGAATAAATTTATAGAAACATCACAAAAATCACGTTTATTTTCACACGACTATTCTGTGTTAATTTTTATTGACATTTTTCATTTTGTTGATCTTAGTCTTCAGAGTCTTAATTAAGTTATAACTTATTTTCACGTCTATATTTAGGTCTACATTTTTAGATGCTTCAGAGTAACAAGCGTTTTTTTTGTGCGTGATCTAATAGCTCCTGATTGTCGTATCAAATAAATATTGAAAAGTTGTATATTTTTTAAATGTAATCTAGAAATGGTTTAGAAAGATTTTGCATTTATTTAATTTTAATTTTTTTTTTTTTAATCAGGTGAAAAATAAAACAACTCAAGTAAAAGATTTGATTTCAGTCTCAAAATTAAATATTTCAAACTGATACAATTAGAATTGGTAGCAAATTACCTTGTTTTTATTAGAAATTATTTGGGGAAGTTAATAAATATTTTAAAATAATACAATTAAAATTGATAGTACAGTATTTTTCTTTTTATTAGAACGTATTGGAGAAATTAAATTATGTATTATTTTCCTCATTTTTTTTGCCCCGAGAGAAATAAAATTTTATAATTTTATTAAGTTTGATATATTTTGCAACAATTTATATAATCCAATTTTCTTGACTTATTGCATAGATAAAAATAGAATTTTTAATTTATCAAAGTTACATAATTTAAATCGGATTAAAATAAAAAAATTTTTCAATGAGCATACAAAGATGGTATCACTTGAGTTTCGTAGAAAAAAATAAAGATTTGAGTGGTACACACATACACATACACTTGGCGCCTTTTTTTACTTTGTTTTTTGTAAAAATAATTTTGTACTGATCGTATATTACGCAAAAGCGCAATACTTATTTATGTTTATGCTGTATTGTGAATATCATACATGTTTTATACGTATTATACATTTTATACGTAGGAAATATAAAAAATCACTCCAAACGCTAAATTTCCTACCTCTGCTTACAAGGGATGGCGCAATGAATGGACAATGAAGAGAGCAAGTACCTTCTGTAACCTTCACGGTATCATTATGGTAATCATGGCCATAGCAGATAATTTTCAAAGATTTGCGAATGATACCCCCAAATAATTTGCGCAACAGTGCTGTAACATCGTTTATAAAGGTACAGAATATCTAAAGCGTTAGTCGGTCAACGAACCGTGGCTTCGGCAGATGGTTTTAAAAGACCTGCGAAAAGACGCTCACAATCATTTTTGCGTTGTCGACCTATTTGATGAATCTGGCCAATTCACATTTTCCGAATAACAAGAAAAACCACACTTGTGGAAAATCGACTCTTGAATTGTGTACGCGATTAAATAAGTAAATAATTGTGTCCCGCGACAATAACACGCATCATCATTATTCGACTATTGCTTCATCTCTGTGGAGAGAGTGAAGAGTGAATTTCAACTATCTTCGCGCAGTTGATGCCAATTGACGAAACCTCTGTCCGTAAACGGTGATCGCCGTTTGATCGATCTGTCTCCTGATAAGTCAAGCCTAATGCACAATGAAAGGCACAGGCAATAGGAATAGGGAACACGGAATAAGGAATAAGAAATTATTCCCGTCGATTCACAATGACGGCGATAGCGATAAGAACTGTCCAATCAAAAGTCAGCGCGTTTCTCTAATCGATTCTCTAATCGATATGTGTTACATGCAATAGTCAATAAGATCATACTATTTCATTGATAAAAACTGTGAATTTTTATCTATTTTCTCAATTAAACATAAAATACAATATAAGAATTCAAAAAGTAAGTATTTATTTAGTTGTTATTAAGTATATATTTTTTATTCCTTTGTTTCGGTAAAAATGTAGATTAAATTAACTTTAATTGTAATATGGTATGTTTCAAGGTATATGTAATGACTTCGAATTCGTTCTTGTAATATTTCGCTCAGATATAAATTCAAATCTATTCCTGTTATTATTCTCTGTTTAAATCGTTGTCAGAAGGAAGTCAGCGGTTGAGGTCGTGGAATTTGATCAATACTCGAGTTTTTCTAAACGTTTTCTCACCGTTAGCGCATTCGGAGCGTGCTTACATCGTGATCGACGCCTCGTCGTCCAATCAAGTCAATCCACGATCTATTCGTTTACGTTTAATTCTAAAAACAAGAATAAATTTTAAAAAATTGATAATAAAGTATTAAATAATATTATAATAGAAATTAATAAAGTTTAAATACACTATAACAAAATAACTTTAACAATTGTTCTTAGAATTCAACGCAAATAATACAAAAATTCATATTTCGTACACACTATCTCACAATTTTCTTTCCTTTATTATTAATATAATAATATTACGTTATAATTTAAACATTATTAATTTAAGTCTCCTATACACATAACGTTTATCACGTGACGAAAGTTAACACAGTAGCCAATTAATTTGTCATTTTTTTAGTAAAAAAAGTAAAAGAATAATTGACTATTGTATCAACTTTCCTTGCACCACAAATTGCATCCTTTATGCAAAAGACATAAAATTCTTATCTAAGCTGCGTTCCACTGTTCACTAAAAATATTGAAAATTTATAGAATACATAATGAAAACTAAATATTTTCAATATTTACGGTAAACAATAATAGAAGACTGTAATCCCAAATATATTTATTATGATGTCAAATAGAAAATAACATATTAAAATTTCTTATACATAACTTCTAAATAAATGAATTTAAATAAAACAAAATAATAAAATCACTTTTAAAACGTTTATAAAAATGAACCAAAACTATCGTTAATTTCCTCTTGACAGTCAAAATAGAGAATAAAAATAATTTTAGTTTATTTTTAAATAAAATTATAATCATTTTAAAATAATATTTTGTTTTATCTTAATTCGCTTTATTGGTAAACAGTCTGCTAGAAATTTCAATGTGTTATTTTTTAATTATGACATCACAATTTAATATTTCTACTACGGTGACTATTAAGATGTCTTAAAGAGATCCTAAAGTGAAACAAATTACTAACATTTTTTCATTTAAAAATATTTTTATCTAGTAAGTTAATATATTAACATTAAGTTCATATATTAATATTAACGATAATAAGTAATTAAAATATATTAATTAAAATAAATTATTTTCTTAGTGATTTACGGTTTCATGAAAACCGTATCAGCTTTCAATGCTCTATCAAATAAATACAGAACTTATGATTGTGGGTCAATCACTGACAGAATTTATAAATTAGAAGTACAAATTACAAATTATGATCCAGTAGATAATATTAATTTTGAAAAAAGTCAAAAAATGGAAGTAAAACGATGATACTGTGCTGTAATCATGCGTGTTTTCTCCTTTCGTGCATGCGTACAAAACGTACAATGCTGTGGGAGAGGATCAAAAAAGATTAAGTAATTTGCTAGAAAGTATATTAAAAATTATAGATTGTTATGAAAAACAGAAATTATTTTTCATGGATAAAGAGAAAAAGTTATTTTTTGCTTGTAGTCAACTGACTAGTACCTCGCTTTTTAAAAGCATAAGAAATAATATATAATATTAAGCGTAAATTGTAAGGAGACGTTTTATCTCTTTACAACCTCTATGAAGCTAACAACGAAACCAAATCGGCAGAATCAAATAAAACTTAGTGGAATATTTAGTACTCATTTTGTACTAATTTGTATCATAAAAAATAATTTTGTACCCTATGCCGTTTCGAAGAAATTTGTGATCTTGCTAGATTCATATGAAACCAGCAGAACAAAAAAAAAATTAAAAAATAAAAATAAAGTAGATATAATTAGTACTGATTTTGTACTACTGCAGACAAATTAATAATATAAGTTTAATTAATATAATCAGCTTTAAAACAATTTACATCTCTATATTCTAAACCAACTTCAAGAATAAAATACACTTTTTCCTCAGCAGAATCGAACGACATTATTTTTACTGATACCTCTACTGAATAAAATTGTCTTACCACAATTAAATCACATTTGTCGTAATTTTTGCCGCGCTCCGCTATACTCTTTCAATTCATTTTATAAGGTTAAGGAGGTGCGATCGCCAGTTGCTGTCGCCAAAGTTAAAAGTTGGCCAACTCTCATTTGGCAACTGCGACACTCTCTTGCCACCGGAAATAGCGCTAGTTGCCATTCTTTGCAACTGGCGATGGAGCGTTTTCAACTCATTGTAGAACAGCCTTTAAACGTTATCAAACATTTATGTTATCGAAAAAAAGCAAAACGTCGTATAACGCAACGTTACATAAACGTTAGCAAGATATGACTCTCAAGTATCACATGTGTTTTTTTCATTTGCGATTGATATGAATCGATATATCAAGTACATACGATTGTGTTCCATAAACATATAGTATATGCTGTTATCGTACACTGTCGCATGTGATTTAGCGTACACATCTTATAAGAATGTGTGTAAAGCTGGCATATCATTTGATGGACACTCACTAAACATTGACAGTTCTGGGTTTATTTTCAATAGTTTTACAGTTCCTGATAGATAAAACAAATAGTTCTGGCCTTTAAAGCGAAAAAAACGCATAGGACAAAGTGAGACGCCATGTTCACGCTGCGTCTCTGCTTTGTCCTGTGTAATTTCCAGACCCAATTCTTGTAGCATTTTAAAAGATATAGTTCTAGGTGAGTTCTAGAAAGAGTTCTAGCGTTTATAGGAATAAATCGGTCAAACGATGTCGCTGATTTATTGATTTGTTACGCAAGACGATCAATCATTTCACGAATTTGGGCTGTTGTTTATCACTTTATTATCGCGCACCGGAGATTATTGTTATCATTTAACCGCTATACAGAGTGTTTATTGATAGTTGTTTACACCTTTTATAAGAAGTAATCTTAAATAAAGTATCGATAACCAAAACAGAAAGATGATAAAAAAATGAATTTATCGTTTTCCCCTTCCATTCTTTAAATCTGCATATAAAATGCGCAAAACCGCACCCGCGTTGAAGTCGCATGTTTGTACGGTACACTGCGGACCGCCGCTCCGCTTACAAAATACCTACGCCTAAAAAAGACATTAAAAATATAAAAAAAGTGTTAAGTATATTTTTTGCAATATATTATTAAGGTAACAAAATTCTTTGCAAAAATTCGTGAAATCCGCCTAAAAAAAACATTAAAATTGTAAAAAAAGCGCCAAGTATATTTTTATAAACGTTGCGTTCTCTAAATCGCTAAGGAAACGATTCAACAAAGGCTCTTCCAAAAATGGCTGCAGACATCGAATTCAACGATATAACGTACTCAGTTCCGAGTACTCCGAAAGGTAACTAATCATTTTCTTTAATGTTATAATACAAATAAAAATAAGGGATACGTATTTTTTTGTACGTGCCCGTTTTTACTTTTAGGGGATGAAACACTCCTTTAAAGAAAATTGGTTTTTCTCTTTCAAAACGTATACCATCAAAATTATAAGAGATAGCAGAAAATATTTTAATTGAAAAATTTTGCTTGTAAGAAAAAATAAAAATTTTTTAAAAAAGGTAAATAGTAAAGGTAAATGTAAAAAAAATTTTTTTTTAATTTTATTTATTACTGTTATAAAGTGCGTACTCTTTAAGCCATTCAACTATCAATTTTTTATTAATTTTTTCCACCTATGGAGTGGTTTTTAATTATTTTTGGAAAATGGAAATGTCACAATATAACTATCATATACCGTTGAATTTGTGATAAAATAAGTTTTATTTTGCTTATAAAAAGAAATAAAAATTTTGTAAAAAATAGGTAAGTGTAGGGAAAAAATATAAAAAAATTTTTGAAAAATTTTTTTAACATTATTATAAAATACTCTTTAAGCCATTTAACTTTCAATTAGAACATTTTTCTCTATCTCTTAGTTTTGACAATATGTGCTTCGAAAGAAAAAAACCGATTTTCTTTAAAGGGGTGTTTTGCCCTCTAAAAGTGAAAACGGACACTTATAAAAAAATACTTGTTTTTTATTTTTATCTAGCCGATATCGATATGTTAAGTACTTACGGTCGTCACTTGCTTTTACCATCCTAGCAAAAAGAAACTTGCGTACCACGCTATGTTGCTTTCGTCTAGTCTCGAAGGCGTCTCGGTATCATTGCAGGATTATTGTTCATATAGCATCGCCTGGTTTTGGTCATTCGCTGCTGTTGATCAGCTGCAATCCTGCTCGTATGGCACATCGGTACAGTCATTAATTTAATTCTTATTCACGGATTCTATCAGTCTAGCTTGCGTTCTCCAAAACGCTAAGGAAATCTACGTGAAAAAATTTTCTGGTATGGGTAATTGCACAGATAAATATCATTATTTCGAGTTTATTAATTATTATATAAATGCATCACTCATTATTAATACCCGCACACGCATTCAATCACACTCGCGGTGGTAATCTTTTACAAAGTAAACTTGCACTGATTCAATTGCGCTGACTAATAAAATTTAATTTTATTAAATCATAATTACGTTTCGTAATTTCTAATCTGACTTAACTTTCTTAAAAGATACTACGTATTCCCTATAGATAGTTTTTCCGCGAACGCTCTCTCACAGAACGTATATAAAGCTCTATAACGTTCTCCTCCTCATTCTCCTTTTCATCGCGAGTCTTTCATCCGCTTTCTATTCCCCACCATGGGATTGCTACCACTCGGCGGCTTTGGTCTCCAACATTTTGAAATTGTTGGACAAACTAAAACTGAATAACGTAAATCAATTTATTGTTGATTAAAATGTGTTAACGTTGCATTACGTGTTCTCTTCATTTATACGCTCTTGCACACAGTCTCACGCACACGCAATCATGCACGCTTCATTTCTAAAAACTATTTACATAATGTAGAAGCTGTTAAATATATAATATGAAAACAATATTATTATTAATACATAACCTATTATTATATCGCTATTTATATTGTCCTACTATCTTCTATGCTACGCACTTTCCTTTCCGTGTGTTGTTGCTTCTTACTCTCCACTGTCGCCTGGATGCGGCGGGGTTGGTCATTATTCTCTCTCTCTCCCTCTCCCTCTCCCTCCCTCTCTCTTTCTCCCCCCCCCCCTCCCACTCCCAACCGTCAACCCTCCGCGCGCGCGCATGTGTATGGGTGTGTGTATGTACATGCAACGTAATTTACATCATCTCTTGAACATTTCTGATATTTTAATCACAAAAAAGTTATTATCATCTCTTCGTGAAATACCTCTTAAGTTTCCATTGAATTTACAGAGTCGAAAATGATTCTGAAAGGTCTCAGCGGCCAATTTAAATCAGGCGAACTGACGGCAATTCTGGGTCCTTCTGGTGCCGGAAAATCGACGTTACTCAACATCCTGGCGGGATACAGGTTCAATATTGAAATTTTTAATCGTAAATTTTTTAATCGCCTAGCAAGTTACAATAAATTGTCGAGTATATTCTACTTTACATTGATTACATCTTAATCGTTGAGGTTCAATTAAATATCGAGAAAAAAACAGATTTTTAACTTTGCATAGCATAGTTATTATAATAGTTACCGCGCCTGTATGAAGTAATCTTTTGGAACACACTAGTACAAACAAACAAAAATTTCTAAGAATAACGTATAATTGCTTCTCTGTATTTAAACAGTTACGATTTTATCATGAAAATGTTATATCATTTCCGTTTTATATATTTTCATTCTACGATTTACCGCCGATCAGTATTAGTTAATTACATCAGTATTTATCCTATCCGTTACATTTATGATGTGAAATTTTATAACAACGATCGCTGACTTTGGAATCATCCTGTGTCACATCGATTAAATAAGATATTAAAATTAACATAATGTATTACATCTGACTGCATCCTAATCGCGAAAGTAGCAAACAAAAGTGAAGAGTTTTTCGATGCGCCATAAAATCGTGATAATTTTTACTTTTCTTTTTATTATACAGAAATAAAATGAAATAAAGCTTCTCCATTACAGATGTACGGAAATGGGTGGTTTAGTAAGAATCAATGGACAACTGCTAGATAAAAACAATTTCAAAAAGATGTCCTGTTATATCATGCAGGAATGCCTTACACAACCGGATCTCACGGTTTTAGAGGCGATGTATTTCGCTGCCGAATTAAAACTCGGTAGAAGGAAATCAACGCTTGAAAAACGTGCTGCTGTAAGTACAGATCTCGATCTTTCATTATAGCGTATATTGGAAGGTAAAGAATAAAAAAGATAAAAGGTTTTAAATTATAAAAGATTAAGAAAATTAACCTTACATGTCTGACTTTTTTTTTAGGAATAATTTGTATCTAATTCACGTCTAGAAGTTTTTAGGGTCGTTGATTATAAATCTGTAATCAAAATTTTAAAATTTAAAATAGTGGATCAAAATATTAATTATATTCAACAAAATTTAGTATTTTTATTCGCCATATAGAATTTTGAAAGTTTGACTAAATTCATAAACTCCACAAATTTTTGAAATTTAAATTTATATTCAAATCTATAAAAATTTTATATTTTGGACGCCATGTTGGACTTGCTATTTTAAAAATAAATAGCGATTTTTTTTATAAGTAGTCCTTACGTTCAAAATGCGTCTTTACCTGCAAAATAACCAGAAAAAGCTTGCAATCTTAATTTTTGTACAAGATATATGCATTTTTCAAATTTATAATATTTTATGAATTTTTGATGAAGTATGCAGTTTAAAGAAAAATTCCCAAGAGATTTTTTGTGAAGAGTTTTATTCTTTATCTTTAAAATGAGTTTAGCAAAAAATAGCTATCGTCATTTTGATAGAAGATATAAAATTTTGAAGGTATAACACATACGTATATGTGCCACTATGAAAAGGTTAGCGCAATATGTCAAATAATTACATTCTATTATAAAGTTTAAAGTACCAAGCAAGAAAAAGATTTTTGACACACTAGAAAAAAAGTGTGACTTTCTTTTTCTAAATTGCAGTAAAATAGTTTAAAATTTAAAGACAAAAAGTGTAACACATATTCACAAAATAAATGTCAATAAATTTCTCTAATAAAATTTAATTTCTTGAAAGATCTGCTGGTTAAATATTTATAAGTTATTATTGCTAAAATTAATATAAAATTACTCAAATTAAATAATATAGTAGAATCTCCTTAACTTTGACCCTATAAAGCGATAAGAGCGGAATGCCAAAGTTATAGAGTACCCTCATCACAGCACGAATCTATCAATCATCGTGTACGTACTCGTGCAAGTACGAGGTGTGTTCAAAAAGTATCGCGAATTTTGTGTTTTTTCAAAAATTATTTATTTATTCATGAATATCTATTTTGTCCCCTTCAAAGTAATCCCCATGAGATATTATACACTTGTGCCAACGGTTTTTCCAATCTTCGAAGCACTTCAAAAAATCATTTTTTTTTATCTTGTTCAGCTCCTCCTTCGATGCCGTCTTTATCTCGTGAAGCGTAGCGTAACGTCGTCCTTTCATGGGCCTCTTCAGTTTAGGGAACAAGAAAAAGTCACAGGGGGCCAGATCTGGGGAATACGGTGGCTGCGGCATCATTAGTGTGTTGTTTTTGGCCAAAAAGTCGCGCACAAGCAACGATGTGTGAGCAGGGGCGTTTGGTACGAATTTCGCGGCGACCCGTCTCATGCCCAAATCATTGATAAAAATCGAATGGCACGAGCCAATCGATATGTTTAGGTCCTCAGCAACTTCTCTAACGGTGATTCGACTATTGGCCAATACCATTTTCTCCACTTCATTAATTTTTTCGTCTGTTGTTGAAGTGCTCGGGCGTCCGGCATGCTCTTCGTCGTTCACATCTTCTCGGCCTTCTGAGAACATTTTGTACCACCGATAAACGTTGCTTCGGTCCAAGGTAGCTTCTCCGTATGCCACAGTCAACATTCGGAATGCATCCGCGCACTTAATTTCGTTTTTCACACAAAATTTGATACAGGTTCTTTGATCCATTTTTTTGAATAGGTAAAAATCGAAGACGATCCAAAACATGTGCAAGCAAAGCAGCTGTCAACAATTAAGTGAACATTCAAAATGGCCGAGCTTGTCGGCATAAGTGAGAGACATGAGTACCAACATAACGCCACAAAAAGATCGAAATTCGAATATACGTAACCCGCGAAAATTCAAAATTCGCGATACTTTTTGAACACACCTCGTACATACACGGTGATTAATAGTGCTGTGGTAAGAATATTCAATAAAATAAGAGGTATGATATTAGTGTTTGTGAAAGTACGTGTGCAGGAATGTAAAGATTATAGAGGGCCAAAGTCAAGCAGGTTTTACTGTATCAGCAGTTTTTCGTGTAAATTGAATTGTGTTACATCTCTCGGTTTCTATTATTTTGTGATTATATTTTTCTTGTGATGCTTTTACGTGATTATGTATTGATAATAATAAAATTTAATTTTTCAATAATTTGCTTAATAAATTTATCTTGAGTACCATTATAGAACAATATTGTAATTAGTCATATTGTTAAACATAACCTTTTCACGAATTATAAAAAATTTGAATATAATTGTGACTCAAAAAAGAAAGAAGACAAAATTTTTCCATAAATCGTATCCGTGAATGATTAATTACGGTATTTAATTACGCATAAACATTCTAAATCTTTCTTTTTTGCTTTTCTCTACGAGCAAAATTGTGTAACATCTGACAATTTAATACATTTTCTGTATGTCATATACGAGATTGAGTGATCAGAATAAAAAAAAAAAACATCTTTTTTGCTGCGCGAATATAGCACAAAATAAATTACAGAAATATGCAGAATATCAACAATTAATTTCAGATTTATGAAATCCTAAGTACGCTTAGATTAAGCAAAACGCGAGATACTATCACAAATAGACTTTCCGGTGGTGAAAGAAAGAGGCTGACAATTGCACTTGAGCTAGTAAATAATCCACCTGTTATTTTTCTTGATGAATCAACCACGTAAGTATTAATTATCTTGATTTTTAATTGTGTGTGTGTGTGTGTGTGTGTGTGTGTGTGTGTGTACATACATATATATACTTAAGTATATAGTTATGCAACAGTGAAGCAAAAATAGCCTTTTTAGCTTCACTGTTGAATAATTCAATGAATAAAAATCGCACAATGTTCAACAAATACGCAAATGAAAGGTATAGATTCACGCTTTTAAATGCTGTAAACTGTATTTGCGTGCAATTTTCACGTCGTGGAGCTTTGCAAAGTTTGTAAAAATTTTGAGATTTAACGTATCCCCATTTGAATCCGCGTAACTTCGTAAACAATTTGTAAATCATTTAATGACTTATCAATCTCAAAACTAGAGATTTTAAACTTTAAAATACTTTTTTTATTATTTTTTTACAATTATTTTTGACAAAGTTACACTCTCTTGAATTAAACCTATTTTTCGAAGTCAGAATAGGTGATCCTTTAATTTTGCTGCTAAGTGTATAAGGGCGAATTCAACGTCTAAAATTTAGATGCAAATTGGCAGTCGTGATATCTTTTTGCAAAATTATTTAGCTAAAAAAAAAATCAAAAGATTTTCAAAGATAATACTCACGAGTAAATACGGAGGAGTCACTCATCGATTTGAATGAAACTTTGAATATGTGTAGAACTTTGAAAAATATTTGACACGTATTTTTTTTATCGGTAATTGTCCACTCTGAAGGGTGAAAACTATTCTTTAAAGGTAAGGGATAGATTGAACATATTAGGTGTAATTATGTTACATACTATGTTACATTTTTCGATTGTAACAAATATCAAACGCACATACCAATAAATTTTTATATAAACTTTTGGTATTGAGTTAGATGTCTACGTCTAATTCTAAAAACTCGACGTTATTTATTTGTATAATTTACACATATCTGTAAAATCCACACTGTAGACATGTATTAATGAGTTATATTAATGGTATATTAATTCTGGAATATTAATGATATATTTTAATTCTAGAAAAAAATTTTCAAGCCTGTAATATATATGGAAAGTTGTTACAAAAAATTGTTGCATTTAATCGATAAAACAGAGGGACTTTAGGATTTATAAATCACAATGGGCCATAAAGGGTTAATACTTTTTTCTAAAAAGTTTATTTATTTATTTTTATTTCTTTTAGATCTTTTATTTCTCTAAAAATTAAGAATTTATAATAAAACTAATTTATTTTTTTGCCTCTAAAGAAAAATTGATCCGATTCGTCTTGGTCTGCTAATTATAATAAATTTTAGAAATCAGTCATCAATTCTCTTCTTCATAGTTACACATTATATAACACGCTAAATGACGAAACAAAACGAATTTGCGCATAAAAAATAGTGTTCGATAATAAATGTCCGATAGATCAAACATTTATTAAACATTTGCTCGCGATAAATATATTTTAATACATATCTTTCCCGAACTTTGTTTATCGCAGATACTAATTGTACGTATACATTTAGCGACAAAGGAGTCTCGTGTGGAAGTGCGCAGTCAGACTCGATTTTAGGAATTTTAGTGCCAAACTGCAAAAACGTCGCAAAAGTAAATCTCTTTTTTTTTAGTGGATTAGATGAGATCTCCTCTACTCAGTGCATTGATGTTCTCCAGAGGCTGGCGCGTTTCGGGCGGACTGTCGTGTGCACGATACACACGCCTAGCACGAGAGTTTTTCTAAAGTTTGATCACGTTTACATCTTAAGCAACGGACAATGCGTTTACAGAGACTCCGCAAGCAATGTGGTGCCATTCTTGCAAAACATGGGCATAGAATGCCCAAAATATTACAATCCGGCGGACTTCAGTGAGTAATACATATAGACTGCTATTCAGAATGTGCTTACAAAGATGTTAGCGCGCTTTTTTTGTCATTCTATCCTTATCATTCATTAAATGTAAAACAAGAAAAAAACAAAAACGTTCTAATATCATTATAAACGCGTTTTGTATATGGGCCACAATCTCACGAGTATCTATCAATATTGTACTTTTTGCTTTGCAATGCGGTGGATATCTAGAGAATGGAAATGTAGTTCGGCTACTTTAAATTACTACTAAGAATTTCCATTCGATATGCATGCATGATTTATTTGCATTATTGAGTAAGGTAGTCGGAAAGAAACGCTATGAAGCATTGATCGCAATTTTTTTATAAATAATGTTAAGGAGATTATGAGAATTAAGAATTGATTATTTATAATTGAACTAATAAGAATTAAAAATTAATTAGTTAATTAAGAATTTACACTTAATTCGATTTCAATGAAAAAAACGATTATATTAACAAAATTATATTAACATGAAATATTTATTTTAGTAATAGAGATCTCAGCGGCGGTGATTGCAGTTATGGTTCCAACGTGGTCGAACAAATGGTCGCGTGCGTAAACGCGAAACCACTTCCGATTGTTCGATCAAAAAACGAATTCGATTTTAATAAAAAAAACTTGAAAACCTCAAGGATTCATCAATTTAAAACGTTAGTGAGGAGAATGATGCTGCAGATGTATCGAACTAGAGTAAGTCCAACATATTTTGCATTTTTAGATAATAAAATCTATATCGAAAAAATATTTTACAAAGCGTAAAATATTTTTTTTCATATAATTTTATTGATAAAATGTCAGCAAAAATATAAAAAGAATCAACTACAGTCAGACCGTACAAAATCTGCTTTTTCATAATTCAAATGGCAAATTATATTCAGTTTTTATTGACAGCTCTGTGTTAGATTAGCCTTAGCTTGCGATATCGGAATATGACGTATCCAGTGCGTTTTTTTACATGGTTGTAACTTTTTTATAATATAATTTGAATACATGAATTGAGGTTCAAAAAACTTTAACTATCTATAGATATGATAATCCTTTCTTTATGTCATTTTCAACGTAAGAATACACGAAAGTTCGAAAAGGATATCCCCGTATAATTCGCAAGTTTACGGCGTTCTGGATATCCCTTTATTTTTTATTAACTATATGTTTACCGAGTTCTAGATATTATATAAGTAAGTACATAAAATTTTAAAATTAACAAAAATTTTGGTGTAATTTATACATATTATTGTGTGCAATGTAATATTTTTTTGCCTTTTACTATATACTAAAATGCACGCAAACATTAAAACTTTTAAGACTCTCTTTGAGGTCTGTCTTTTTAATTATATATACAATGATAGAGGGATATTTTAAATGTACAAAGATTTCACACATTTTGAACTAAAAAATAGAGAAGAAGATGGTATTGATGGTATGGATGGGTCATATAGGTATTACGAATAATCGTATTATTAAGTAACGAAATGGTAATAATTATTTATGGAATCGTTTGTTTAGCCATTATATAATGGCGTTAATATACCAATACACAATAGCTGACAATTATTATGAGGCATTTTTACTTTAAAACTTTTTAAAACTTTTTTAAGGTATATTTTAACATTTAATTATACGTATTTCTTCATTGTTTTTAAACTTGAGCGTATTATAAGCATATTATAACTTGAGCGAGTTATTTAATAGCGTAGCATTTTGTTAACATGAATATGAAAATGTGCTGGTAATAAGGGCACTATCAAAATTTTTATATCGAAATGATTTTTCAATAAATTGGTTGTCGCCCTACAGGCCTGCATTCGGAAACATCAAGCAAGACTAAAGATATCATTTTATTCTTGCTGTTTAATGTTAAAACACAGAAAAATTCTAAGCCATAAAAAATTAAAAATATACAATTTTATCACAAAATATACTGTATCTTTTTTAAACAAAACTAATTTTTAAATGTATTTTCGTGATGGTCCATATTACCAACCTTGTTCCTCTTCGATCTGCATGTAGCGTCGTCACATTTTTATAAATCGTATTCTAAGTCAACTAAATCTAAGTAATAAATATCTCTTAACTTTGAGTTTAGAATCTATTAAACAACATTTTGAATATAATTGTTAAGTTTCAACATAAAATATTAATTATTAACAAAATTATTAAATAAAATGTAAATGGTGCCATAATACCGCTTCCTCCTCTATGCTTTCAGTTTAGAGATAGCATGACAAATTTACATTATTTCACAAACCCTGATGTGGCGAGAAAGTGATAAAAAATAGCATTGGCGAACAGAATACAGGCATAACGCAGTTGACAATGTGAATGTCATGTTATAATTTTTTGCTCAAATTTGTTAGTAAACTACCAGCATATTGCTATTATTTTGCTTACTGGGATTAGTAGCTAAATATTAAATAATTTTTATCATAAGCGACCCTTAAATACAAAAAAACGCGCGCAAACGGTACTAAAAAAAAATTACATTGACGAAAAATTACATTCTACAAGAGCTAACAAAGTTACATCAGAGATTTCTTTTAAAATACACAAACTTGAGCAAATTTCTCTATATGTTCACAGAATTACATATACTGGATGATAGTGATACACATCTTCCTTGGACTACTAATTAGGGGACTATTTTACAATACGGGCAATAATGGATTCAAGGCCGAATCCAATGTCTTCTTCTGCTTCTCATGTGTCATAGTTTTTCTGTATATACCCATGCTACCAGTACTGCTGCATTGTAAGAAAAAGTTTCTTTTTACGCGTAGAAAATTAAGAACGGGGTGCATAAAGAAATAGAAAATAAACACTTTTTTTTTATTGATCAAAATTTTACCTATTTTACATTTATTATAAGAAAATGTGCGTTTATCACACATTAAGAAAAAAAAGTTGTTAACTTGATTAAATTTTTCAACACAATTAATTTTTTTTCATTTCAAGTATATTCATGTATTCTACTTAAATATACAAAATACTTGAATATTTCACCATTTATGTATTTAACAACACATATTTAACTTAAATATATAAATATTTGTACTAAAAAAATTTAATAAAGTTAAAAAATTTAGTCAAGTTAATAACTTTTTTCAGTATACAATCAAAGCGTAATACGATTTTATAATATTTATTATTAATCGCTACAAATATATATAAAAATATTAAAACTATTTTCAAAGATTATTTGTAGAGACACAGAAATGATGATTAAAATGCCATTATTTTTAAAGGTATTAACTTAAAATCAGTTATTTTCGTTATTTTCTTATTGCAGTTCCTTCGGAAATTCAACTAATAAAACATGAGCATTTTAATAGATGGTATGATCTTAGTGCATATTTTTGGGCTTCTACAGTTGTTAATATACTTTTACAGGTGAGTCTTCTGTAAATTGTACTTATATTTTACATATTTTTAGCATATGCAATATATCAAAAAGATTCTTTTTCTTTGATAGCGCTATAGTCCGAATGGAACTTTCGCGAATTCAGTTGGAAGCATTAGTGCACATATTAAAGTCGTATACAAATCGATGTAAAGATATGTGTTTAATGTAAATATATAAAAGAGTTAAACCGCAAAATTCTCAATATACTTTATTATGTTGTTTGATAAAATATACATTTTATCATTTGAGAAATTTGCATTTTATTTTTCACTTAGATTAGATCAGTTTATATTTACTTTAATGTGCGTACTAGTGTAGTCTAATCGCATTCGCTATTTGTTTCTGAGAGAAACAAAGTTGTCCTAGATCTTGAGTTCTCTTTGATTTCGTTATAGTTACAATTTTTAAAGAAAGAGGATTTATGAAAGTAGAGTTCTTAGCATAAAGATTATGTTTTGTTATTTTACATTAAATCTTTGATTTGATTTCAATATTCATTTCTAGCCAAACATTTAAAAAATTATTCTTAATCCTTTTTCAGATATTTCTCGCAGTTTTATATCTCTCAGTCGTCTATTTAATGACGGGTCAACCCCTGGAATTGCACAGGGTCACCAAGTTCTTTGGCACTTGTATCGTGTGTGCCTTGATCGCTGAGAGTATAGGGCACAACGTTGCTAGCATATTTAAGGTTCTGGTATGTTCAGAATTGCACATTGCAAAAAAGGGAAATCTTTCCTAAGATTGACGAAGATGTGTACCAGGAAGATGTGTATCAGTATTATCCGGTATATGTAATTTCTAGTTCGATACATCTGCAGCATCATTCTCCTCACTAACGTTTTAAATTGATGAATCCCTGAGGTTTTCAAGTTTTTTTTATTAAAATCGAATTTGTTTTTTTGATTGAACAATCGGAAGTGGTTTCGCGTTTACGCACGCGACCATTTGTTCGACCACGTTGGAACCATAACTGCAATTATCTGCTGAGATCTCTATTATGAAGTCCGCCGGATTGTAATATTTTGGGCATTTTATGCCCATGTTTTACAAGAATGGCACTATATTATTTGCGGAGTCTCTGTAAACGCATTGTCCGTTGTTTAAGATGTAAACGTGATCAAACTTTAGAAAAACTCTCGTGCTAGGCGTGTGTATCGTGCACACGACAGTCTGCCCGAAACGCGCCAGCCTCTGGAGAACATCAATGAATAGAGGAGAGCTCATCTAATCCAGTGGTTGGTTCATCAAGAAAAATAACAGGTGGATTATTTACTAGCTCAAGTGCAATTGTCAACCTCTTTCTTTCACCACCGGAAAGTCTATTTGTGATAGTATCTCGCGTTTTGCTTAATCTAAGCATACTTAGGATTTCATAAATAGCAGCGCGTTTTTCAGACGTTGATTTCCTTCTACCAAGTTTTAAATCGACAGCGAAATACATCGCCTCTAAAACCGTGAGATCCGGTTGTGTAAGGCATTCCTGCATAACATAACAGGACATCTTTTTGAAATTGTTTTTATCCAGCAATTGTCTATTGATTCTTAATGAACCACCCATTTCCGTACATCTGTATCCTGCCAGGATGTTTACTAACGTCGATTTTTCGGCACCAGAAGGACCCAGAATCGCCGTCAGTTCGCCGGATTTAAATTGGCCGCTGAGACCTTTCAAAATCATTTTCGACTTTTTTGGAGTACTCGGAACTGAGTACGTTATATCGTTGAATTCGATGTCTGCAGCCATTTTTGGAAGAGCCTTTGTTGAATCTTTTCCTTAGCGATTTAGAGAACGCGACGTCTCTGGTGGATGCCGTTACCGCTTATTTGTCGGCGCGCCCTTCTGGCAGTCGGTTCCAAATCACCGGTACCGACACTCCGGGAGTACTCGGAGCTCCTTGGCAGGGTGTTCTCGACTTCCTTATACCGGGTGTACTCGGTTTCCTGAAAACCTCTGACACCGGGTGTTCTCGGTTATCCACACTCCAGTGCCGGGCGTTCTCGGCTTCCTGACACAGGCCGTTCACGGCCTCCTGACACCGGGCGTACTCGGTTACCCGTCTTTTTACCTGTTACCTTTCCTGTAGTTTTGATTTTTAACTTTCGTTTTATTTTCAGAGCGAATTTATAATAATTCTACTCGGTCGGCGACGACGCGTTTACCCGGAGTTCCAACCTCCTTGCCGTACCTTCCTCGGATATCCTCTGTCCTGAGCGTCCCGTCCGAATAAGAGCATTCTTAGCGTAGCGAGCGTAGTTTTGTCCCTTCCTCATGCGAGCGTTATAGTTATTAATTGTAAGTCCGCGTTTCTTGTAATATTTTCCGAGCGTTAGTTTGTAAGATCCGCGTTTTGTATTTAGACTTAAGATTTCCATTGACACCGCGAGCGTTATAATTTAGTTTAAGTTCTCTACGCGTGTATGTTATAATTAATTTTAAGTTCCGCGTGTGAATAACGTTCCGGGAACACGTTCCGAAGGTGTCAACTTCCTCCCTTTATAATAAATTTTGTTTATTTTTGTATCACGGAGTGTGGGGAGATACTTTTTTAAAATAAATATTTTTGTTAATTTTCTTTCAAATCGGAGTTCCTTCTTTTCTCGACCCTGGCACCGGCGAGCTAATCCGCGACCGCGAGAAAAGTCGTATCGTTACATCTGTCCGAGAACACCCGGCACAAGAGTGCGATACAGAATAACCGAGTACGCCCGGTGTCAGGAGGCCGTGAACGGCCTGTGTCAGGAAGCCGAGAACGCCCGGCATTGGAGTGCGGATAACCGAGAACACCCGGTGTCAGGGATTTTCAGGAAACCGAGTACACCCGGTATAAGGAAGCCGAGAACACCCAGCCAAGGAGCTCCGAGTACTCCCGGAGTGTCGGTATCGGTAATTTGGAATCGACTGGTTCCTCCTTCCTGGTGTGGCTCCACCCGGAAAGTACTTAAAAAAAAAAAAATTTTAATATAGAACTTTGAAAATTTTATACAAATTGAATTTTGTAAAGATATTGTTCAGATATGATTGTATTTTTAAATATCTAATTGAAAGTCGAATTTTGAAAGTTTGACGTGCATATAAAACGTATCTTTTGAAACATTAATTATTTTGAGCGCAGTTTTAATTTTTAAATCTTATGTTTGTGTGTCACAGTATCATCGCATAGCTCCGTGGCTATAACTCTGCTTGTTGCGCATCGAATCAGTGAATCAGAATACAATTTTCTTATAGGAAAAAAGGATACACTTGTAGAATAGCAGGGGAATTATGAAACTAACTACTACTATATTCTTTTAGACTATGTAAAAACGCTTCGTTTTAGGAAGGAGAATTATAAAGGCATTAGAAACATGAAAATTGATAAAACACTATAATTATTGCATTATCATAATTTATTTCATATATATAAACATTTGATACAGTTTTTAAATTTTTATTCGTAGACCTTATCATTAGCAATGGTGTTAATAATAACTAGATCCTATAAGATATAATATATCAGAGAAAAATGGATGGAATGATCAAGATTCAAAATTCGGTTTGGCATGGTACTGTTACTCGACTTCGATACATTCAAACATATAAAATAAAAACCATTTGCAAAAATAATTAAATAAGCATTAATTATTATGCTGATAGGTCCAAAACAATTTATTTGATATTTATATATTTCTCCGTTCGAGAGATTATACTGTTTTATTCAAATATATGTACTATTTGATTTTTACATATTTATTTAGATTATTAATAACAAAAAGAGTTATATTTTAATTGCACAACAAAGCATTTAACACAAAAAAAAACAATAATAATTAATATTGATTCTCTAAAAAAACAATAATAATTGATATTGATTCTCTTAAAATATTGTCTTAACACAAGAAGGTTTCCGGGCCAGACGATGTATTCAATACAGTAAATTCTAATATCGATACAATTGTCATGTGGAACATCACATTAAAATAAAATTATTTTTATTAAAGCATGCTTTTTATCATCAACATTTGTAATATTGTAACTCATAAATAAGTCTCATTTCAAACTTCATCTTGAAGTATAGAACAGGAAAACTAAAAACTTCTCTCAAACGAAGAAATTACAAATTTTTTATGTAACGCTTGATAAAAGGAGCGATCTTAACTTTTCTACTTAGTTCTCTCACACAGAATCCGACCAAACTTTTCGAAGAAGCAAGCTTCTTCGATGAAATTATTCTATTCCGAAGCGACGTAGTCGCTACTACGCTGAATGGAATTGCGCTACAATTGCATTTTACTCTGGCGAGTAAAACTGTTGGAAAATAAGGTACGGTTCTCGGTCTACATGGATAGCTGCTTGAGAATCTGTACTGACTATGGTCTTAATTTATGCTTGTTATATTATATAATATAAGATACCTTATTTCAAATATACAATGAATATACATTAATGCTTAGATCGTCAAAATATCCTCGCGATTGTAACTCAGAGACGACTGTCAATGTATATTATCTCGCGGTAATGTAACTCGTATTATCTCCTTTACTATAATTACATTTATATGTTGACGCACCAAGAAAAACTTATAATCGATAAGATTGTCAGATTAAATCAGTTTCACGACGAGAATATTATCACAATTTAAGCATACATATTATCATATATCGTTACTAATTTGTTTTTTTTTTTAATGAATGGACTAGACTTGATTACTTATAATAATAATAATAATAATAGTAGCAGCTTCTTAATGTTTAAGATATTGCAGAGAAACGATAAATATTTTCCGCAAGCTATAACAGTATAAGTCAGAAATATATAGATACACAAGATTTAGAATCGAAACAGATTACTATCAGCGTGTCCCCAATCCTCTAAGAATTTTTTTTATATTCTTTTATCAACATTTGTCAAACACCAAATGTTTATAATTGATCAATTGCGTAACTCTTTAAAAAAATGCATCTTGAAAATTGTAGTATATCTCGCAGAAATATACAAATACATGAAGAAGACATCGGGAAGACTTTAGCAAGTTAAAGTTTTAGACTGAAAAGCAGCGATGTTTGTATCAAACAAATTTTTTTACAGTACAATCTAGTTTTCGAGACTATCATTCTATAAATATTTCACGCATAATTTACGCGTAATTTGCAAGGCAATGAGGATATATCTGATACTAATAAGTTTCGACGTTATCTTGAGCAGCGTTTAGTTACAAAGTCAATCAAAGTAGAGGGGGGCTTGAAGATAATCAAAGATCAGGATGCAAATATCGCGTATCAGAGTCTAACTTGGCTGGAAAAATGCAACAAAATATCTTAGACATTTTGAAATTTTATTTTTACTTTCCCAGTTAAAAAAAAATAATGTAGCTTTTGCATTCTTCTATGTGTTTCTTTTCAATACATTTCATTCATTAGTCAATTATTATTTCAAAACGTGCGACTAGTGCATTATCAGAGAATGTATATAATTCATACAATTTATTCATTGAATATAGTACTTGCCTAATCTTTGCATCTGATACTTCAATTATGTTAAGAATGTAGACACATATATCTTGTATGTATGAACATATAAAATGCATGACGCGTTAAGAAGAAAAACGCGTAGGAAACGGAATTATTCGCTTATTATTCTTAACATTTCGAGGAGCGTTAGTTTTGTTTAACGCGCCTGATATGTCTTACACATTATAGTTAATAAATAATGCGATGATTCGAAAAAAGTATGGAAGAGAATATCTAAATATATACCGCTCTCTTTAACTTTACTTTTTACCACTTTGATATGCAGCTGCAGATATGCAAAGTTAATGCTTCTTTAGAAGCGCGTGGAAACAACAGCTCTTTTAATGTTACCTTAAAATAGTTTTCTTTTTTTGTGCTCATATATTATATTTTTATTCACGCGGATTTTCTTTGAAAATTCATTCTTTAAAGGGAAATTTCTTTGACTTTGCAAGAAGAAAAAGAGACAGAGAAAGAGAGAGAGAGAAAGATAGGATGCGCTTAAAATTATTGGAAGGCCTAGCGTCGTTAAAAACACGAATTACACATATACATAAATAATGTGTATAAATTAATTAAGTACAAAAATTACAAACTTATTAACAAAATATTGGCAAGACGAGTTTAGCCGAATTAACGGGCTACGAATATCGCATTTCTTTCCGTCTCCTTTATCCGATCATCTAATGAGATTTCGAATATTCAATACTCGAAAGAGAATAACTTAAGGAACATAAAGCTTCGAATTGATTCCAGTTACAGTAGTCTATTAATCAAAGTGAAAAAACATTCAGAAAAAATGTTCAAAAAATTTTACAAAAAATGTTCAGAAAATTTTACAAAAAATCTTCTACAATTTATATTTCTAAAATAAGATATTTATCGCTAAGCACGATTATATAATACTCTTTTAATAACAAATGTTATATAAATAATCTTAAAATCTTAGACATTGTTTTTAAAAATTTTTTATCTCTTAATATTATATTGCACAAAATTACTACAAACAAATTTTGACTTTTACAATTGTAGATTAATCGACTAATGCAAACAGGAAATTTTCACTTTTTTTCAAACTTTTATTAATAATCCGTTAATTAATGCGTATCATTCAAAATAAGTATGTAGGAAGCCAAGAGTCGCGCAGAGAAATATTGAATTTATTTCAAACATTCGTGAAGTCTCAATTTTCATAAAAAAATTGTGGTATAAAGTGGAGAGTATAGAGATTTATCATAAAAGGAAGAGAACTTATTGAACTTACTTTACATTTACGCCTTATCTCGACAGTAGGAATTCCATTTTAATGCATACAACTGAGAGAGATCGCTTATGTATATATATATATATATATATATATATATATATATATATATATATGTGTGTGTGTATGGAATGTATATTGATAGTGTTCGTTTTCTTTCCTTTAAATAAGACTATTTCTGCTCGCTTATCTTAATAACAACCTGCATTTTTAAAATCGTCGTTTCTTAAATCGCTGTATGCATCCTTAAAATGCATGTCCTTGGAAAAATCGATCTCTCATCAATCGAAACACCTCCGATCCTCATTTAGAAAAGAATCGCCGTCTTATGTTTCCTTATAATTCGTATATTTCGTTTCAAATCTTTTCAAATTTCTGGACGAGTTTTCTTATCGCCGCCTTCTATGTCAATAAATATTACACTCGAGTATGCCTTCGTTCTGAAGAACATTGTTTAAATTACCTAACACATATCACAGAATCCATATTCTCTTTTAGAAAAGAAAAAGAATTGTACAAACGCAATAGCACAGGATACAAAAGCGTTAGAGTACGGGGGTAGAATTGTACAAACACGTCGTCATGGTATTAATACAAACTAAAGTCGTATTGTTTGTTGCGCTTATCGAAGATCGAAATAACAAAATTTTGTGCTTTCATTATCAAATATAAATAGCGTTTAACGTTTTCTTTTTTTTTTTGTTCAAAGGCATGTTGTTCATTACCTCACTTTGCTCAGTGTCTGGGCAGTGATCACTATTTAAGCTACATATATCTTCCAGTTCATCGCAGAATAGAATGCACATTTGTTTATCGTAATAGTAAAAAGTGAAAATAGTATACTCTCTTACTAATTCAAGAATAAAAAATTAGATCACAGAACGATGTGAATGTTCATATTCATATCATATAAAAATTCGTTTCCAATTTTTCTCTTTTTAAAGCGTGTAATGCCTCTTTTATATTCCTAAATCTTATTTTATACAATACGATGATGATTTTGTCAGCTTAATAAATAAAATTTTTATGTTCTTATATTTTAGAGAAGATTATAGTTAAATCAAAATCAATAACTAGACATCTAGTTTCAATAATCAATTTTTGAAAATAAGAAAAGTAGTATAGTTTCGAGATTTGTTGGAGTACTCTATTTGTATTCGGTCTACAGTAGAGTGCTATTGCTACTCGTCATGCAATCACTGCATCTTGTAGCGGCGAATGAAATGAAATTGCAAAACGCCTCGTGATCGCTGCCCTTCACGCGCACAAGCTTGCGATCAGTGTCACATGCAGACTCAAACTGTGAATCCTGAAGAACATCCACTTAACGGTATCGGTACGGATAAATTAATGCAATAAAAATTACGTAATACTAGGTTGGTTATTAGCTTTGCAATGAGTATGTTACAGTACTATACGTATATATTCTTATTTCTTTTTAATCGACATTATCTGTATGGTACAGTGACACATTTTGGAGTCCATTTCGGTGAAGACATCTCAGAGATACCTGCAAACAGAGAAATACAGAACGTGATTTAAAATCACGCACATTTCCACTGATTTGCCTACTATATAATACTATATAAGATTTTATTACTATTATAATTATTTTTGTAAATTATATGCAAAATGTACATGCCAAAATAATTTTATGTCCGTTAAGAGAGAGGCAGAAAAGGAGATTAAAGAAGAGGATATACATCAGTAATATATTACTTGTACACAAATTATTCAATTAATAAAATAACCAATTTTATTAATTTAATAAATTCTATAAAATTATATTTTAACAAAAAAGTTAGCTTAAAAATTAAATTTCTTCTGAAATAATATTAATGCTCTGACAGCAGAGCAGCTCTGGAAACCCTCGCCAAGCCCACCACCGAAACCTCAATGAGCTGGGACTGTAGAGTCTTTGATAAACTGGGTGAGCTAAATGAGTTTACTTTAATATGGGTACCCGGACATCAGGGTGTACAGAGCAATAATGTGGCGGACGAACTGGCGAAGCGAGGTACGCAAAAGGACTCCGTCAACCAATTAAGTCGTAGGTGTCGTCTCCTTTGTCAAAGAAAAAAAACACATCAAGGATCTTTTAGACCAGAAGCATTTTACTTCCTGGTCGGAAAGGAGGAAAAGGGGGGAGTTATCGACAGGCGAGCAAAAAAAGGCTCAAATGAATGAATTGGCCTCCTATAAGGTCATGTTGCTCTAAGGGCACATCTTTTTAACTTCAGACTGGCCAACCAAAAAAAATGTCGGTTCTGTGGTGAAGAAAGAGAGGACAGCATACACATTTTGTGCAACTGTTCTGCACTTGCATTAAAAAGCTACAAATCTTTGGGACATGTGTTTTTGAGGTCCGAGAACCTGTATGATACAAAGGTGTATAGACTATGTAGCTCTGCGGAAAACGTTGGAGGTCGATTTATTCTTAAAACCAACTTCGTAAAACTGTGGGTAATCACAGAAAAACCAATCTGGATGACGTTGGGAACTGTTTCCTGTGAGGCTACAATAGGCCACTGTATCATTACTACACTACTACTACTATTAAGATAATATTAAAATAATTCCGTGCTATGTGTGTGTGTGTTATAATTGAGATCTTTATTAAAAAGATGAGCTGTGTGTGTGTGTGTGTGTGTGTATGTGTTATAATTGAGATCTTTATTAAAAAGATGAGCTCTTATCTGACAACAAAAATTAATAGAAAAAATTTTATGTTTATATAATCCCGAGGGGAAATTCACAGCCGGCATTGGTGTACAAAATTTCGGCAGTGGACTGCCGAAAAAAGTAAGCAGTGACCTATAATATTGACGGCATTGTCGTCAGTGGTTGAGGAGTGGTAAGCTCACTTCAGAGTCGATCATGGGGTTGAGCACAAAAATTTTTGAATACTTCGGGAAAGCTTTAGAATTCTTGTGCAGGCATTGGCGTATGATAATGGGCACGCGGTAGTGTTCATAATTGCATGGCATTGCCTTAATTTTAATATAGGATTGACGGCATTGTAGGCATTGACTAACAATAAGCATTGTCGGCAGTGTACAAAAATGTCGGCAGTGTTTTACAGCAATGCCAAAAATCGGCATTGGTGTACAAAATTTTGGGTTGTGAATTCCCCCTCGTATAATCCATATATTTAAAATTATTTGTTCTATATCTATTGAACAGCTTTTTTCTCGCTCAATTCGCTTCAGTGATGCTGTATGTTTTAATTTAAAGCTTACCTTCATCATTGACGTAAAGGGACGCCGAAGTGACCAAAGGACTATTGGTTGAGCAGGGTGTTAGTCACCTCAGAGATGGACAGCAGAGGACTCCCGGCGTCCGGTTTGGAATCTGTGGGACAGTTGGGCCCATTCCCGCTGCCGCTGATGATCCCACTACGTGGTGGTGGTGGTGGTGGTGCGGAGGATGGTACAAGACGTTGCTGTTGTTGCTGCTGGTGCTGTTGTCCACCCCGGTGCCCATGCCCATGCCTGCCGCCACCCCCGTCCCCGTTCCCGCAGCTGACGGTGGCGTGCTGCAACCAAATGGACGGTCTCCCCGTTATCTTACGTGTACTAAATTAAGCTTCTCCCGCTACAGATAGTGGCACAGCGTATATCGAGCAAGAAATCGGAAATTTACTTTTTATTGTTATTGCGAAAGCGATGAGAATTTTCTTTAGTAACTTGACTAAATTGACTTTAAAATATTGGACAATTATAAAAGATTGATTCGCAATTTGACATTAAGTAGTTTGCTTACAAAACAATCGATCGTTCAATTATGTTTTATTTATTTCTCTAAACGTGTTTTTCTTGAAAAACAAGATTGAATCGAATGCAATTTCCTAATCATATAAAGATTGTTGTTATTTTTTTTTACGTAACACTTGCGTGCTTGACTTATTCCTTGATTGATGATGTTATCAAACGACTCCTTAGAGTTATGATCATGTTGCTGGAGCTCTCAATCTTATTGAACTCTAATAATTCTTATATTAATGGCAGTGAAATGTATAAATAATCATTAAAATTATATAAAATGATGCAGAAACAAAATTTTAATTAATCATGCATTTGCTTTATCATGATTTACCAAATAGACAAGCATAAACTATAAAAAAATTAATTTTAATAAATATAAATATTCATATAAAGATACAAATATATTTTTATATTATGGAATATATTAGTAACTAACAAAATGTCCAATTGATAAAGATGTGTGAGTACTTGAGAAATTATTAAATTATTCAAATTTAGCGATTTTGTTTTTCGATGCTTTTAAGTTACAATCTTCAAATAATAAATTTTGTATGCAATAAAAAAATATTAATTACATAGATTCAAATATAATATTTAAAAAAATATCTCAAAAAGTAATATATCCAATTTATAGTGTTCTATTTATACATCACATGAAACTCATAAGCACGGAATTTAATTTGTCAATAAATGAAAATTGTTTTAAAATGAAACTATTAGTATGTAGCGACAGCATATCACATTTAATTTCTTGAAAATTTAAGATGACCAATTCTCTGATTTTTTCAATTCATTTTACCTTAAAAAAGCGTTCAAGTTTTTGTTTTATTTTCTTCAAGTTTATTAAACTTTTGTATTTGAAGCATAAATATAGCAAAAATTATAAATGTTAATATTAACAAGATTAAAAATTTAATTCGACTCAATGTGTGAAAGATACGATATTAAAAATAAAAATTTTATTTCTTTACAGCCAAGGTCGCTATTGTATAATTTAAAAGCAGAGTAAATGCTATATATTTTTTTAAATCTTTCAGTTTGGTCAGCTTATGGTAAATGACGGAAAATTATAATAAAATCTGTGAGGCAGCAGTGACACTCACTGGGGCGTGTGCCTTGGTGGTGCGGGGTGGTGATGGTGGTAGGGATAGTACTGGTAGTGATGGTGTTGCACTCCTTGCCATACCTCGGAGCCCGCTTCCCCGTGTCCGCCGTGGCTCGGATGAGAGTGCGTGTAACCAATGCTACCGGCGGCGGCGGCAGCGGCCGCGGCTGCCGCTGCAGCTGCTTGATATTGCGACGTCGTGACAGGATACTGTTGTTGATGCTGTTGCTGTTGCTGCTGCTGTTGTTGATGGTGATGTTGCTGCTGTTGCTGTTGTTGAGATTGTTGCGTTTTATTGTTTCTTGGCGGACTCGGCGCAGTCACTTGCTGTTCTGGAGAAGTTTGTCGCCATTTGCAGTCTCCGTTCATGGAATTCATCTCCGCGAGTGACTTGAGTGGATCGCCGGTAGTGTTGGTCGAGTGCGTGGATGAATGGGTTGAATGTGGCGTCGGTGGGCTGTAGCTGCCGTTGTTCCTGGGCGGTGTGCGCGACGGCGGCGCGCCCCACATCAACACGGTCTGCCGCGGCGCTTCATTGCTGTACACCTCAGGCTTTACATCCTCGATCTTCGGCGTCAGCATGCCGTTGGCCGCGCCGGTCACTGGCGAGCTCCCGGCGGAATTACTCGATGACGCGCCACCCTCCAGCGAGTGTCTGCTTCCAGCGCGCACAACGTTCATATCTGTCGTCGCTGGATGCATCGTGGACACGCTCGCCACGGGACTGGCGGCGTAGGGTGAACCGCTAACGCTTCCGGGATGTCTCGTCTCCACGTAACTATATTTGGGCGATTCGCCGCTACCGAGCTGCTGGCAGTAAAGCTTCTCCTCTGTTTTACTGGCTAGCTGATGGGTCTCGTACGTGGGCAACGATACGTCGATGAAGCCGTTGTACGCGGTGCCGGTATGGTACTCTGGATAGTACGAGCCCAGCGGCCTGTATTGAAATAGATTTTCCGTCGCAGCTGTGAGATACCTATGTAAAAAAAATTGTAATACAAAGTTCTTTATTGGTGTATCATCTTCTTTACTGCATACAGTTTTTGTATAATGATTGATGAGTATTTGGAGTGGCTTAATTTATACACCTGTTCACGAATAAACTGAATTCGTTCACAAATAATGCTTTTAATATTGTATCAAATTAAGGAACGTTCGCTCAGAATCGCTTTCCATCAACTCACCTGTTATCTAACGCACTTGTTGGATAGAGCGTCTGATGATAGTTGCTAGTGTGGCCGATGTAAGTCGTCAGGGAAGGATCGGTGCTTGCTGCTACCGCTGTGGGCGCATACGGTGGTGCATACATGGTATTCAAATTGCTGTACGCTGCAGCAACCGCGGCCGCCGCGTTGGTATCCGCCGCGAGATAATCCACGGATGCGACTGTGGGAGTCACCGGCGGCGAAACCGATGACTGAGTGGAAAGTTTAGGACGCTTGCTGCGGCACGTCGAAAAGAAGTCCCGCATCTGTGTCTTGTATCGCCTGTTCACTCTTTGGGGCGCCGGTTGCGCCGGTAACGTCGGCGTCATGACCGACCCCGTCAGAGTATCGCTGTCCGAAAAGTAGCTGTTGGTCAATCCGGCGTCCAAATAGCTCACCTTAAAGTCCATCGTACGTTTGCCGAGCAGGTCTCTACCTTCCTCCTCCCTGAAATGTGAATTTTTTAATCGTATCATTGTCCTCGCGCATCTTGATATCAAACTTAAATAGCATAGATCTCCTAAAGACGTTCATATAGGACATTTTTTGAATATTGTGTGCTTTAGAGATTGTGAAAACGTAAGACTTACATGAGAGGTCGATGAGTACTGAGCACGAAGTCTGGTTTCGAGTTTTTGTAGACCAGTCTGGAGCTGGTCTGCAGCCACTGCCATCCACCGTCCTTCGTTTGAAATCTGTAGGCTATCATGCCTGATGCACCGGTTTTCAATACTAGAAGAAAAAACAAAAATTAAATTCCACAATGAATATTCACTCAAGAGGTAACTTCAGCTAATTTCGTGAAATCAAGTTTCGTTTCTGCAAAATTAGATTTGTACATATCAATAAAATTTTAACGAAATATTGTACGAGATAATTGGCTCTCTTTCTCTCTTATTATTCGCTTTCAATTATACAGTTTGCATATCTTATAGTATCAATTAAGAATAAAAGAAGTCTTTATTCAACTGATATTAGACACTTGTTCAACTTTTATTTTCTATCGCTCGTTTTCTGGGCAAATTATCTTTGCCAGGGATAAAATTCTATATATATATATATATATATATATGTTGTAAATATTAAAAAAAACTTTTATATAATAGACTTACATTCTTGATGCGCACTAGCGACGTAGGCCAAGTCGTCGTAATGGACTAGATCGTAGCCACCGAGATTCGTTAGTTCCGCGTCGGAGTAGCCTAGAAGCATCTTTCCTTTCTGATCCATCGTTACGAGTGCGAGATCCAGCTTGTGTTTGCTCTTAAACATTACTTCCTTTTGCGGCACCTCCAAAAGCGAAGGCGGCCCGAACGGCGTGCACAAGGCGAACAGAGCCAACGGTGGCTCTTCCGTCTTTCGATTCTGACCATGGAGTACTTTAACTCGGCCCCTGATGTCGAGACGCTGCAATAAATAATTCGTAGTGTCTACACAGTCTACACAGTAAAAAGTATCATGCAGCTAAAGTTTCTATTAAATAATAAGTATCTATTGTAACAATGATGCTACCAAAAACCCCTAAGAAAAATAAAGAATTTGTTATGCAAAATAACATCTCATTGTCAGCTAAGAACTATTTTATTAGTTTTAGCCAAAACTATTTTATATTGTAGAATAGTTTCATTAAATTTTATAGGATTTTTACTAAAATTATACTAAATTTTATTAAAGGTACAATAAAATTCTTCAAAGTCCTAATTGTTCCACGATTATTATGATTTTGGAGGTAAATTCTCTCCGTGTATTCTGAGAACAATTGTATACTTTCATCAAAGGAGGCTCTCGTGCAGCATCCGCTGCGAACGCGAATGACGGATTGGAGACGCCTTTGACGCTCCTAACAAAAGAAAAAGGTCTCACGCAGATGAATCTATCGCAAAAAGAAAAAAGAAACCCTGGCAGAAGCTCACGGTAGCTAGATCGACGGGTACGTCCCGTCGCGAAGGATGCCGCCAAGGGCAGGTTCCGGAGGAGGTGGCGGCGGGTGCGCCTCTCGCGCCGTAAACTCTTTTACGATTACAGTTTCATTTTCATAAACGTCAAAGCGGCACCGTTTTTGCCGGAGCTCTCGCGAGCACGGCGCGGCGCGGAACTCGCTCCTCTCTCGCGTCTCTCGCGCGAGGCCTCGTCCTTTGCCCAGGATAATACCGCCGTCCGGCCGGCAGGCGTTCGACACCGGGTATACCTGCGCGCGTCCGCGGTGTGTTTGCCGTAAGATAATTAGTGTTTTGCCGCGTCTTCGTAGCTCGGCTGCCCGACCTTCCCTTTTCCCTCCTCCCCGTCCCCTTCTACCCTTCCCTCCCACCGGTCCTTCCGGAGAGAACCTGGTTTTGTTTGGCCCTTGATTTATACCTTTTCTTGAACGCCGTCGGGACAACGGTACCAACGATGGACAGCTCGGCCGTCCGGACGAATTATCGTTTCAATCTCCGCCGCGCTGTCACGGTCCATTGGCTGAGCCTATGATTATACACGTCCAGCTTTTGCGCGGGGGAAAACGTCGGCCCCACGGCCTAGATTTAAGGCCGTTGACGTAAGCGCTGCTCGAAAAATTCCTCCGGGAGTACTCAGGAAATCTGCCGTGAGCATCGGGCTTACAGGGAATGATCGAGATTGCGAGAGAACAAATCTAACCGAACGGCATCATTTGTGTCGTTCGGTGAAAGTTGATGCTTGATAAAGTTCATCGTTTAAACCAGCGATATCTCTAGGTGTTATAAAAATTGTATAAAAATTGTATTATAATTTCGTCGTATCAACGAGCGTTCAATATATCCCGCAAGATTTACGGAGAGATCGTCGAAACCGACACCTCGCGCGTAACAATCTAATAATACGTGCCTTCGCGGTTTTAGCTCGGTGGTAGGTCGAGAGGGTAAGTAGGAAACAACCTGGGAGAGATGAGAAAAAAGAAGCAATTACGCGAGAGCGGAGGAAACAGAGAGTGGCGGCGTTATGGAGCGAAGAGGAGAGTTCGCCCCTCTTCCCTTTATGACAGTAAAATTATTAATTACTGTTTTGTATGCCGACACATCGCTTTTGTAACCGTGAAGAAACGTCGTCTCCTGGTTCCTGCCCGGCTTGGCCCTTACTCAAGGCAGTCAGCGCGCATGCCATTTATCGTAATTACGTGGTGTATTTGCCGCAAAGATCTCGAGAGCGTTTCACGTGCTTTCACGAAGGAGTATCCGAGATGAGATTAGAGAACCATTCGATTCCCAAACAAACGCAAATATACCTTAAGAGATGAATACATAAATCGAATAAATCGTTAAATAATGATATAGTACTGAGAAAGTTTTGACCGCAGCAGCAATAACCAGCTTATTAAAATTATAAAATTGCAGGTTTCTTAGACTTTTTCTTTCTTTTTTCTAATCAACAACAAAAAAATTTCGATCGTGAATCGAGTGAAACTAGTTACAAACAATAAAATAACAAATAACTTGACATATAATGACTTATGCAGCGTAAATGTTCATATTTTCTTGTAGTTTTAGGCAAATAATTTTTAAACACATAAGTGAATACAAATAAATTTTTTCATGAATATTTATGAGTTTTATTAATATAAGTAAAAAATTTAATTTAATTTATAATGTTACTTTCTTATCAAATTTTTAAAAGTTGTATATTAAAAAAATTATGTAATTTTACACAGATACTGAAATATAATAATAGAACAATCTATACAATTTTTGATAATATACTTCGAGATGTCACACATCTTTAATCTTCTATCAATACACAATTGGACAATTTTAATCTGCAAATTTTTTTTCTTTAAATGTTTTTTAAAAAACAATCATATAAATATTTTCTGTAGATGTTAAAGTATACATAAGAGTCATTGAAGAACTTTTTTTATATTTATAAAAGTGAGAAAATTAACTCACAAGTGTCGTGATCTAATTGTATAGAGAAGGTGCCGAAAAACAATGTGTGTTCAGAAAATCTATACTAGTCGATAAACTAATAAACTTTAAATTGGAGTAACAAATAACTCCAAATGAGAACAGTTAACTTATAGTTTGTAGATCTTAAGTTCGATCTTAGCTCATGTTCCACGTGTCTTCAAGTTTTCGAAGGTTTGCATAATCGAGAAAGGTCTTAGACGAGCTATTTAAGGATGTCAAATATATATATTTTAGTTAACAAAGTTTAGACGCTTGTTTCGATGCTTGCTTAATAATTATTTCTGTAGTTAGGCTGATGATGATTAAGTAAAGTCAAAACGTCCTAATCTAAACTTTGTTAATTAAGATATATATATGATATCCTTAAATATCTCGTGTGACCTTTCTTAATAAGAGATATTTTTTAAAATCTAATAAACTCTAAATTAGTTTTTACTCATTAACTCTTTAATTCCCAAACAGGATGAGCCATTCATCTCTATAAATGGATAGCATAAGAATTATCATAATTTTGTCGTTACTGTGATTATAGTTTTAAAGATTTCATTTCAAATAAATAAAAATAAATAACATTATATTATATTTATACACTAATAATTTACAATATTTTAATATAATTTTTATTATAACTATATTATTATGCACAAAAAACTTTTTGAACTCAGTCACTCGCCCCATTTGGAAACTTGTGTCTAACAAATTAGCATGGTCAAATTTTAAAAAATTAAGATGTTCTAGATTTCAATTTTAAACATAAATCCAATTTAAAAATTTAATCACGTATTTATTCAATGTTTTTAATTTTATAAATATAGAGGTTTAATTAAAAAAAAAAAAAACAATAATAATAAAAAACTAGTAGCCTACTAAATTAATAAAAAATCTCATGTTGATTGAAAATATCGGGATAATTTTGATATATTTTGTTAAGCATATCAACATTTACATCTCTCAAAAATCCGTTTTTGTCACTGGATTACGCGTGGGTTGATCATTAAAAATATAAAATATATAAAATTACAAGCGTCACGGCGATATAAAGTAAAGCGTATACATACCAGAAAACCGGATGTATTGTCGAGAAGACAACGGAAGCGAACTGTGAAGCTACGTTCGAGCAGATGACAATGCTGGGGCGAGAGTGCATCGTGCAACGGCAGACTTGCACTTTCGGCGGGTAGAAAAGAATTCCACATTAATTGCCGCTGCAACTCCTCCCGGTCTTCACTATGCACCAGTTCGTAGACACTCTGGTGGACAATGTCAGACTAAAAAAAAGGAGAGGATTTCATTAACGTCACTTCTCAATCAGAGACTTCGCTGTTATCCGTTTTCTAATATTTAGTGTACGTTTTACGTTTGCAATATTATTTTCTAAATCATATTTTTTTTTATTTAACTAACATTTTCCTCCCTTTTTCAGTTTTTCGTTTAGTTTTTAATATTTTTCGCACGCTTAATAAAAATGCGTAAATATTTGAGGGATAATTTTTTCATCTTAATTTTCTCTTCCTCTTTAGAATATTTTGAAAAATTTTATTATTCTTATATTTTATGTGATCAATTTCAATCCTGAATTGATTTACTTTACCTACAGTAAGTCCTTTAACATTTTCAAAGCCAGTTCAAGTTGGAACGTAAAAATTGTAGATTTGCACTATATTATGTTACGTATGGTTTACTAAAAAATTCACCAAATATTTCGTCTTTTTAATTACCAACAAGACACATTTGAATCGAACGAATGATACATCATGATGATTTGTTGCCGACGTCAAAAATAATAAAAACAAAACATGAGACTCGGCCATGACACGCGCAATACAGATTTTATTGCGTCCATACATAATTAATGCTCGTTTATTCGCAGTTTAGATACCGGCTATAAAACGAGTTAATAATAGTGCTCGCGTTTCTTTGCCTCGCGGGCACCTGACATTCGCGTTTATCCAATCTAAGAATTCGTGCATACATTCTATCGTGTGTCACGAACGTGCGCGAACTCCGGGCCATTATTTACGATTAACTCTTCGACTACCGGTTTCTTCGCGTCAATCCCCCGTCGCAATCTCGTTTACACTGCCTCTATATCATCGAGGTACGACGGTGCGTACAAAGATCGCCGCAAGACAATCAGACTTGTCCAAACTCAAAGTGAACCAAGACCGGTTTCCGCGTTGCTTGTATTCGCAAAATGTATCGAGTCGTTCCCGTGTCAAATTGATCACTTTCGAAGGCGGAAGAAACGATTGCAATGGATTTTAATCGGCTTGAAATATATTGCAGTCTAAAAAATTAAAAGACCGAAGAGATCGCAAGATTTGAAAAATTGAGAAAAAGTATTTCAATAAACTGATTAACTGTATCAGTAACGTAATAAAAAGTCATAAGTTAAATAATAAAGTTAAAAAGCTAATAACACTCAATTAAAATTAGTCAATTTTAAATAATTTAATTTTTAACTTTAACTAATAATTTTTAAAACACATAAACTTTAATTTATTAACTTATTTCTTAAGTTAAAAATTTATTTATGTAAAAAAATAAACATTTCTACATAAAAACAAATTTTTTTCGTTACATATAAACTTAATTACAAATATTTGATATTACTTATAATTGTTTTAAGTAATCTAATTTTTAACGATTAAAAATTTCTAATTTAATATAAATAATATTTTTCAAAATTAACTTTTAATTTAACTTAATTTAATCTTAATGTAACTTCTAACTAGTTAGTTTTTTCTTTGTAACTAAATTAATTTTATAAATCATTAACTTCAATTTAATTTAGTTAAAAAATATATATTAACTATCCTGTTAGTAACTGATGAAATACCATTAATTACTAATATAATAATCAGTTTATTAAAATACCTTTTTTTGAGCAATGATATCTTCAGAGATTATTATATTTCTTAAATATTGACATCTTAAACATTTTATGAATTTTTAAAAATATTTTGTACATAAGTAACATAAAAAAAACAAAAAAATATAAAAACATAGAAAGATATTAAACAAACTTTGAAAAAACAATTAATTTATAAACTTGTATACATTACGTAAATATAATACGTAAAATGTAAATTGTGAAACGTTAAAACCTTTTTTACAATAATAACAACAATGCAAATAGAAATTATCTCCAATAAAACTGAGTGGATACTGAACTATCGTGTTTAAGAAAGGTACAAACGAAATAGCAGAGTGGCGCAGTGGAAGCGTGCTGGGCCCATAACCCAGAGGTCCGTGGATCGAAACCACGCTCTGCTAATTTTTTTTTTTATATATTTTATATAAATTTAAATCACAAGTGACTAGTTTGTGAATAAATATATGTATTTATCAACATATTATTGCGCAATATTGTGGAAACAATTTTTGCAGACGTAAGAAAATTGCTTATTACATCATATCGTATATCGTGTAAGTCTTAATTTTGAGATTTCAGAGAATTGTTATGCGCTATTTTGAAAAAATAAATTTGTAGTTTACATCGACAAAAACATCAACACAAAATTTTTTTAATTTAAAAATTAATTATATTGTTAATTGCATTTATTTACCACACAGAACTTACATATCTTTTGTGTATCCGATTCAATAAAATAATTTTATCGCCCTTCGCTGGCTCGCTTAAAATTTTGTCGGAAAAATTTTGTCAATAGTTACCTTTAATGAACTCTTCATAAAATTTAAGTGTTTCAAAGAGAGCATCGAGAGGAGATCGTTAAAATATCGTAAAAGCTCCGAACCCTAATGTAATAGTATCTCCAGGATTTCCAGCTCGCGGCCGGGTGCTTCGCGCGGCGTTGGCGATCAATGCCGTCACGCGGAATTACATAACAATTTTAAGTAGGGAAAACATGAAAACTGGCAAGCACAATCAATGCTCTCTCTTTCCCTCTCTCCATCTCTCTCTTTCTCGCGCCTCGTCGTTACTGTCGCGACTTTTCGCTTATGACCAGCAGCAGCAGCAACAGTAACAGTGCGGCTAAACATGGAAGTCGTGAGATCGCGGCGCCGCTGATATACACCTAGGCACGGAACGTACGTAGGCAGGTATAGTACACACGGCGGTCGTGTACACGGGAGAGATACACGTGGGGGCTGGCGTTGAAAACGTAGCACTGGTAGCCGAGGGAAGTCGCCCGGTATCGTAACTCTCTAACCGCGTGATTTATTATATTATTCGCGACGGGCGAGTGCGAGCACCCGAGCTGACAGCCGTGACCAGGTAATGGCTGATGGAGTGAGAGAGAGTCAATTCGATCTGTCTGTGGGCCCTCGGCCATGGGGGTTCGGACGAAAGGGGGGAAGGGAGGGATGCGTGTGCACGGCGCCGATTATCGGATTAAAAGTCACGCGCGTCGCACCTATCCTGCTCCTAGCTCGACCTGCTTGGGATCGCCTCGGTCCTGTTACGCGAAGTACTTAGAGGTGCATCCTTGAATACCTATATCTGCACGTCATGTAAGGTGTTACTTTTACTTCTACTCGCAACAAGCGCGGTTTGCCTTGTACATATTTTGTATTCTGCGTATTCTTTGGAGAATGACGAATAGAGAATATTTAATTTAATTTTAATATATATTTGTAATAAATTTTTGTGATTTATTATTTGCAATAAACGATATTTTTATCATTTATTATTTGTAATATAAATAATGCTTTTATAATTTATTATTTATAATAAATGTACGGAAAGGACAATTTTGCTGAAATATTTAAAAATTTAGATGTAAATTTGAAAATAATTTTATTAAAAACATCGAAATAATTATATAGGACAAGATGATTGCTAGAATCTTTTTGTAGCATTGATCATTGTGTTAGAATTAGAGCATCCACATATCTCTATAGGCATATTGTAATTACTGCACAATGATGGCATCACAAATTGATGAAAATTTTGCAGTAATTGCACCAAGATGATACGCTATAATGCTGCAGTATCACAATAAAATTTCTGAGTAATGTTTATCAAAAATTAGACAAATTCAAATATGATGTAAAAATATTTTACAAATATTTTAAAAACCACTTTATTTAAAATTTTCTTATGAAGAATGTGTAATATTTTATATCGTAATATTTTTACATTATAATTTAGAAATAATTATGCATTTTTATACTCATATATGTATATTAACTATATTTCTAAATGTTTTATATATAACTAAAATATATTTCTTAATTAAGTATTGAACAATTTTTTGCCAAATTTAATTTTGCAAATATATCACTAAAATAATTTGCTATAATTTTGCTGAAATAATATCTCGAAATTAATTGAACAAATAGGATTATCAATGTTTTGTAAAAGGTCAATACTTTTACATCTTTTTGTAAATATTTTTATATAATTGCAGATTACAATTTTTATGCAAAATTTCATTATTTAATTTAATAAATGTTGTCCTGTGGGAATAATTTTATTTTGATGATCCAACAAAATTATTTTCAGATCTGTATTTAGCTAAATTTTTAGGTTCTTCCAGTTCAAAATCTTTCTAGAGATATTTTTGTCTTAAAATTAGCGGGAATAAATTGTGAGCAAAGAGACCGTGCAACGTACGTCCTATCAAAATCTACAATTCTTCCATGTCGCTGGAGCTACATGTGACGTAGAAAATTGTATTTCTCCCGTACGCAAACTCATCGCTCTCGCCCGGAGACTAGTCCCGGATTAATTATGCGCGATAAAGTGCGTCGGACACGTGTAGTTACATGTGCCGTACGCGAGCTTGTGCCGCGGTACGCGACGTCACGGCCGATCAGATATTTTCTGAAATAATGCCGCTCGGTTTGCCGTACGTCCCACGTCCGAGGATGGCCTCTTCCTGTTTTTACCCACGTGTCATCCCCGACGCTCGTTGCGCGTTCAGTTTAAACCTCTCGGTCGATATGGAGAAAATTATGGATCTAGGATCTGCCGTCCGCAATACATCACCGTAATGGACGATGTATCAACTTGATGTGGGTTTATGCAATGTCACTAAAATTATACTGGAATAACATATTAATTGTAATTTAATTGGTGTAACAAATGCGCTGTCATGATTTTTATTCGCCAAAGTTTATTCAAAAGATTCTGACGTGGACGGCGCTTCATTATTGAAAAGAGTTTGGTAATAATAATCAAGCCTAGATGATAGTTTGGTTTATAATAATTTCAATTAAATATTTGATTAATATGACCAAATATTCTGTAATATTTAGTTTTAATTATATATGAATATTAAAACCTGTTGATCATTTAATAGAGAAAAATTGTTGAATGCCTACCGATATCTTAAAGCGTACCTCTCTTTAATATTTTACATTTTTATTTCATAAACAGTATTTAATAAAAACAAAAAGAAATAAGTAATATAGATAAAAAATTAACAAGTTTTACATTATTTTGTGCATCAAATATGCTGATGTAAATTTTTCATCAACTTGTATAGCTGATGATAACCTAATTATGCAATTTTATTTTGAAATCTTACATTTTCATAAAAAGAGCTTGTTGTAGAATATTTTACATTTTTTGTACATACATATTTACAATTATTGTAAAAAATTAAATTAACATTTTTTAAAAACTATCAAGTTTTCTAATTTGTACCATCATAAATTTTATTATAATACAAATAATTCTAATGTAAGATAATTTTAGTGCATTTAATTTGCATCCAAAACAGCAAATGTAAAATATTATATATTTAAAAAGTAATTTAAATGGTATGTATTTTGCAATTCTCCTCTAGCAGATTAATTACTATTACTTGGTTGTACAATTAAGATAATTATTAAATATTACTCAATATTTAATTACATTTAACAAAAATTGTTACAAAAACTTTTTTTCAATAAAAGTAACATAAATGGAAAAATATTACTACATAATTCTTTATGTAATAGATTTTTATATTTAGAACGCACATTTATTTCGAACATTTCTCTCCACGGTTGAGAAAACTTGGCTGTGTTTGTTTTGAAAATTACGACACGGTCGACTATCCGACATGTCTATCATCATGAATTTAAATATCGCTTGAACAGGCTTAACGCGCAATTCGCCGCGCGAATCGAGGCGAACGAGATAATATACATTAATATCATCACCCTATCCGCAAGTTTATTAAATTCATTAACGACTCGTGCGAGTCCCGAGTACGGCGACGACATCGGGATTCGCGTCGCACGCGCATTACGTATCTCGTACACGATAGAACATAATTCCTCGACGTCGAGATACGCCTAAGAACGTTCGATACAGGCGGCGAGATCGCAATTTCAATCGATGGACGTTTTCCGGCGCATTCACGCCGATCGTAAAACTTCGAATCCCAATAAATATGATGGAGGGGGGGGGGAGATTTCCGACAAAATCCGCAGGTAGGCTGGAGAGATAGGAGACCCCGCGAGGAGGCGAGGTGAATCCTGGCTCGCCATGGGCTCCAATGAATTCGAGTACGGACCGTTTCCCAGCTTCTTCTTCCTCTCTTTTTTTTCGTTCCTTTCCTTCTTCCTTTTCCTCTTCTAGTCGTAACAACCCCGCTGCGATCGCGAGAGCCGCTCTAATTTTAATTAAAGATTACACACGATTTCCGTGGTAATCGCCATCCGTACCTCACCTGGACGTACAGTGGACGTGTAATTGCACGGCCGTATTCCACCTTCGTCCCGGTGCCCTTTCATTCCGGCACGCATATGTATATCGCGGGAACGACCAGAATAAACCCACTTGTAATTCTCATTGATGCACGATGCGGTCGATTATTTCTGCGCCCGGTCTGTTTATCTCGCAATTGTGCTGGATAAGCGAATGTTATCGATAGAACTTAATCCTTTCAAACGAGTAATACTCGCGCTATTTGTTAAGGAAATTCAACTAGCTAGGAAATTATCTACATTTTTTTATAAGATAAGACATTCGGATATTTTTAGACATTTGTATGAACACATAATATATATTAATTAATAATCCGATAAAAATCTCTCCATCCTTATTAAAAGTAAGCAGACTGAATAATTGTAATGATTAGATATAGAAGCTTAATTCGTATCGATTATTTCACAGAATATTTAAGTGTTAGAATAAAATAAGCTATTGTTACACATATTTTTATTCTAATTTCAAGAGGCCAAAAATTTCAGTTTTAATTAACAAATTGAATGTCACACGGGAAAAAGAATCTGGTTGCATAAATTTAAAATCTAATAAATACAATTAGAAAGGTACAAATCAGACACTTATTGTTAAATCTATAAAATATTTTAATTAAAAATCAAAAATTCATTATAATAGCCAAAACTTTGATTTGTTAATATTAAGAAATGGGTAAGTTAATACATTAAAAAAAAAAAAATTAGTTAAAATTAATGACTTATAAAATTAATTTAATTATGTTAAAAGTTATATTTCAAAAATTCAATTAAAAATTACATTAAAATTAACTTAAATTAAAATTTAATTTTGAAAAGTATTATTCACATTAAATTAAAAACTCGTAACTTTTTAAAGTTAAATTACTCAAAATAATTATAATATAGATTTAAAAAATGTTATCTTTTATTAGTAAATTCAGTTTATATGAAATAACAAAGAAATATATTCTTTTTTCTTTTATATTATAATTTTTTCTTTTACATAAATTTTGAACTTAGGAAAGTTAATGTTAAAAATTAAATAATTAAAAATTAAGTTAAAACTTAATAACAATTTATTATTAAACATTGAACTTTTTAACTAGTTACTGATCAACTCTGTTAATATCAGAATACATTTTGTACTTTTTATTGGAATAAAACCACAACCTTTTTCTGAGAGTAAAAATGCAAATGGAAATTTTATTCCCGCATTTCAACATTCAATAAGCAAATTCTTAAATTAAAATTCAGATATCAATATCTTATAACACAAGAAGTGTGTGAAAAAATGAAGAAAGATTGACGAAAGCTTTGCCACAAAACACTGAGAAAAATGATTTGATTATATCATCAAGACGTCATTTAATACGTTTTAATGAAACAAGTGGAATATTCTAATTATTATAACAGAATTTAAGATTTTATAATTAGAACGTTTGATAGACTTTACTATCACCCGGTTTATCATTTTTTATAAGATTTCTGATTAGTCCGTTTTTAAACAGACGTAGTAGTTGAATCTATTAAATTTCCAATTAATGCAACGAGACTCTTTTTTTTCAGTGTATATTTCAAAGTCGCTAAAGAATATATAAAAATGAATTCCCAGTCACGCAAACGTAATAGAACTAATTTCGCGATTGAATATATCCTCTACGTTTACCCGTGTGCTATTTATTATAATTGGAATGAATAACCAATTCGTTGTTTATTGTGCCATTGTCCATTGATTGCCGTTATTATACAGGCCGTTTAGTGCAGAGAAGGATAGCGAGGCGTAGTGGAGTTTTCTGGGATACGTTGTTTTGCATAACGTGGTCGAGGTCAGGCGGTGTATTTTTAACCCTTTAACTACACGGTATGCACCGTCGGCCGCGCGCGATGTTACATTTCATCTAACACAGCGCGTTCACCGATACTTGGACGATTCAACAATTGTTTCCCGATGCGAACGCGTAACGAGATCTGGTCGCGCGTCGCGCAACGTATCCCGAAGCGATTCCGCGTAATATACGAGTCCCTCTTGAAATTGCTGATCGATAGAGGCAGGCCGAAGTGTAAATTGCCCTTAACGCCACCGCGGCCGGCTTATAAACGGCCCGCAATTACATCTTACGTCGTAATAGTTTGTCGTCACGTACCAACGCATAATAGGCCTCCAATCTGGGCAATCGCTCTCGTTAAGTGGCCTAATCACAAATTATATTTTAATCGCTGGTCGATACGCGCCATCCCCGCGGTCGCCGCCACCCTCTCCGGCGGCGGTCGACTTGACGAGGATATAATTGCACGCTCACGTGCCCGTGCTTCTTACGCAAATTATAACCGGACTTGTGTGTCAACCGTCTCTGACAAACGTCAGAGGACAGCCCCAAGAAACTCTCTCCTGATTCGTATCACGAGAATAATCAATGTAATTCCATCCCCCTCTCGGGCCGGTTAATGCCATTACGTTTTCTTGGAAGAGCATTTCAGCGAATTGCAAAAGCCCTCCCGTTATCGATACATATTAAACATTCCCGAACGATATCAGCTGCTATTCCTTCGCCGTAACTTCCTCCGCGAACGGCGGAGACGAGTAATTTACACATGCGATACGTTAATGCGATTACCCGTCCATTCGAGGGCGTTCCAGCGTAGTGCACGGCGCCTTCTCGTTTGAGTCATCGAAGACACGTAATTACTATGTTTAATTACTATGGATAGGACGTGCGCCTCTCAATATAATACGTTACACTTTGACATTATAAACGTGGCACACGTGTTTTGACGATTGTCTCTGTGATACCATTATGATGATTAGTTCACGGCAAGAACGGTTCTGCTGAAGTATAATCTAAAAGTTTAATCGGAATGTAGCTTTGATGAAAAGTATTAGACACCTTGTATTTTTACGAGTATTTTACCGAAGTGATTTAAACAGAAAATAAAACGTAAATCTTTGTTTTACGAACCTTTTAAACTTGTGTATAATAATAATAAAGAACATACTCTCTAAATCTCGTAATGTGAAACGATATTCTAAAAAAATAAAAATCCAGCCTGTGTAACTTATCGAGTAATTTATTACTTTAGTAAGAATAAAAATTCACTCATATAGAGTGAAAATTGAGCCTATGTGATTTTTCACTTTGCGAGATTTAGAGAGTATAAAAAATAATGCAGATAAAATAATTTTGAATGAATGAAAAAAATATAGGTGGTCAATACCTTTGGTCAAGGCTAGGGGAATTTGAAAATAATTTTGAACCATCAAAATAATTATAGAAAACATCCTAGCATAATGATAACTGTTGCAAAAAAATTTTTATAATCTAACAAACAACTTGAGCAATTTACATATTGTTTTAATCGAACAAAATTATTTTCAATTATATTCGCGCGCGGCTAAATTTTTAGATATCTTAGCAAAAATTGTTTTCATGTTTTAATAAAAAGTTTCTTCTTCACTTAATAAACTTTAATAATCAGTTTTTTTCTTTGAAATATTTTATTTGTTAAAAAAATAAGTGTTTCGATGTCGCATGTTACTCAATTAAAAAGAAATACATGTAGGAAAAATGTCTGTAAGAACCAACGCTGTTAACAAAATGCGTAAATTATCATTTATATAAAATGTTACATATAAAAAGGATCACAAACATTTGAACTTTAAGTTTAGGTAATTATATGGATAACTGAAAGTTAAAGTAAATTAATGTGCTGTCAAATAATGTAAATAAAATAAATACATTAAATCTAGTCAACCAAAAAGAATAAAATAGAAAAATAAAAATATAAGTATAAATATAAAAATTTTTAAAAAATTAATGAAGATATATACGTTAATCGACGAATTGTTAACAACTTTAATTCATTTCCTATTATATTATATTTCTCGTTTTATTTAGAGCCTAATTTATAGATTGAATTTAATTAGAAGGAATTTCACGTGAGATTATCGCAATATTTAAAATGCATATTTACAAAATATGTTTTATTATAACATATAGTTTGATTGATAACTCTTTTACTTTATCAAATTCACAGGGAAATAAAACATATCACGCGGAAAATTAATCAATTCTGCAGCGAATAACACTATTAACTTCTCGAAATTAATGAAATAATTATAGATATCCTTCTGATCAACTTAATCAAAAATCGTGTGTAACCGAATCAGTTTTATAAGGCACACATGCTAAGTTGTGTATCGAGCGTGTAAATTACATAGCATCGTTACTGACTATGTGCCGCCATTGTCTACGTTTTAATTGAACGCACTTGATCGCGATACAACGGCAAATTTAATACCTTCATCACAGGGGGTTTAAAAAAAAAAGTCGAAAGCGTCTGGCGCTTCTCTCATCCAAGATTTAATTACCTGTGACAACATAATAAGATCTGATATGATCATAGCTAACGCATTGCGTAACGTGCTTAAAATTGAATTTTTTATCTCATAATATTCGCGTGCAACATATAACGCCAAATAATTACAAAGCATTTTAATTACACAACCTAAATTACGATATGCGTGTCCATTATCTCTGAGTTTAGACAGATAATGGCGAGTTTATCGCGCGGTAATCGCTAAAAGATGCGACAGATTTTCAAAGTAAACATTTAAATGTAACAGTCAGCATCGTACATTAAAACACATGTTGCAATATTGCGAGATGAGTGGACAAATGACTTAGGAATACTCGACAGTGACAAGCACGCGCTTTTAATTCGAAAACGGTGACGGAAGATCTGATGCAGCAATATCGTTGTGCCTCATATGCAATTTTATTGCGTAATTAACTGAAGATTGCGCTAATTAAAACCTCGGCCTACAGCAATTAAAGTCTATGGAAATCTACCGCGCGCTGGTTTGAACCGGCGCGGGATGAATTGCCTTTCTACATTAGGAATTATTCATCTACCTTAATAGCGCTAATAACATACAAAACGCTTAGCTTTGTACTTGCATTTTTCCTTAATCGTCCATTATTCTTCAACTGCGATATTTCGAGTATTTAGAGTAATTGTTCTTTCTTGCCTGAAGCGTTCACGGTATTCATCGCAAATACTTGACCTCGGATTTCAAACGCATAAATTTCAATTGATAATGTTAATTGGTAGCTAATATCCATTCTAATTAAGAAATTTTCTATTTTATATCGCGTTTATGTGAGTTCATTCCACATGCTCACAAACATTCTGACAGGAAATGACATCCAATAATATCGTTACATAAATATTCAAGCTGTTTCTTTTTTCACACGAACAATTAAACGTCAGAACCATTGATGATATCAATTTAAAATGATTTTTAAAAATTATGCAAAATTTAAAATATATGTTTAACGAATTCACTAGTAGTTCTTATATAAATAAAGTAATTGAAGTATTCATTTCTTTAAACTCTGCTTTTGTGCTAATGCACACTGAAAAGATTAATTTTTTTAAAAGTGATTATTGAATTAACTTTTTTTAATAATTAATGATTATTTTTCATGATAAATATAATATATTTATTTGATAATTGTTTTAAAATATGTTCAACAAACAATTTTAAAAAATTCATTAATAAGCATTAAAAAAATGATACCCTTTCAAAGAATATAAAATTTTATCAATCAAAAGTCAGAATAATAAATAAATCAAGTTCTTCTTTTAATTTAATATTATTAATTAAAGTTTTGAACAGATTTTATGTTTATAATGAACTTGTGACTTCTGAGAACATGTAAACTTATAAAATATTTGTGCAATAAAAATGATATTTACTTAATTCTAGTAATTTATAGAATGCATTTTTCTGTGTGTGTACACAAGTTTATTTTAAGTAAATAAATAATGAATGTATTTTAAAACATTATCAAGAAAATATTCATTGTATAGCTAATGTCTCACCTAATGATATTTTTTTCCTTGTGAACGTTTTATTTCCTTCGATTATTTTATGTCTTATGTCTTACATTTTGTACATATTACAATATTACATATTGCGATTATTCAGCACGAATTCCTTGGAATATTCCTAATGCAAGCTAATGCACATACATTCGCGCGATCGTTTGTCCGTGCATTTATGTAAACTCATTTTGCATTTTCACATGTTCCTGGGCGAATCAATTAATTACAGTACCAGCCTGATGTCATCCGCGCGCGCGAGACAGCTTCTCCGCTGATCCGTTCTCTGTCTCTTTCTCTCTCTTCCCTTCCCCTACCTTTTCCTTTCTTTCTCCGCGCCCAGGTATCGTTTATCTCTTTTTCCCGCTTTTTTTCCATGCTCACCGGGCACACCCGAGAGAGGCCAGTCACCGATGAACGGCGCGGCGACGGCGGCGGCGACGGACGGCGGCCACGATCCCGGTAAGGTCCGTCCGTATAACGTTTGTTACCATTGCTCGTTTAAATAATCTCGAAACATGCGTCCGCGGGGTAGCAAGGTATACGGACAAGAGAAAGAGAGAAAGGGAGAGAGAAGAAGAGCGCGCGGCTTCGCGCTCGTGCGCGGTCACGGATGGCTTTACGATCGGCCCTCGTCGTTAATTAAGAGCTTGTAATTATTTAGTGGTGGACGCTAGCGCACCCCCGCCGGCATCGGCGCGGCCTGGGCTCTCCCTCGACTCGGCGAGAGAGAGACTTGATTTACATTCCTGCGAAGAATGCGTCGGCCTCGCCTTCCTTCGCTCTATTTTCTTTTTCTACTCGCGCAACACCCTCGCCCCCGCTCTCCCGCCCTAGCGCCAGCTCCGTCCGCCGCAGGACTCGCCCGCTGCACGCCTCTCCGTCGCGCACCTTCCATCAGCGGCCCGCACGGATCATTCTCGTTTTTCTTCCCGTCCCTTGAACCCTCTCGTCGGCTCTTATTTCGCAAACAAGTGAGAGACCTGACCGTCGCGCATCGCGCCGTCTCGGTGACACGATTCGTCCGAGACCGATGGACTGACTTCCGAACCGAAGTGTTTTTAGCCAAAAGTGTATTTTATATCGAATAAGATTAAGTCACGATCAAAAATAAGATGTAAATGATATAAAGGATCAATATGGTTTACAACGGATCGAAATAAACGAGCGAAAGGTTGTGAAGAATAATAATCGATATATTTTGTATTAAATAAAAAGTGAAACGCGCGTTACGACATTTTACAAAGTCCTCTTTACTTACAATACGAAAATTATTCGCGAAAACATGTACCTACGTACGTACGTCGAGATTCTGTTCACAATTGATTCTTCGTGCCCTTTTGAGGGGAATTAATTAGGTCCGAAGGTTGGTAAAATGATTGTAATATCAGTGTACGCATATTTAGATCATATAATTGAAGATGCAATGAAAATGGTAATTGGGACAGAGATCTTTTCTGTTTAACGTCTTCTAGGTCAATGTGATATAAAGATGATTCCTAAAAGCACTTAATTTTTTAAAATAATTTTTATTCAATATTTGTAGAAAATTTTGCATCGCTTACAAAAAAAAGGATAAAATTCTAATAATACGAAAACATAAACCGATATATAAAAATAACTGATTAAAGATGAGCCTTATATATTGGAATCGAATAGGTAGATCGCAGTGCTGATATTTCTTATGCGTTAGAATATTTTATGTGCGTTAGAATAAATTTCATAGAATACATTCTTCTTTATGCTGATTGAAACCTTTTAATTTTATTATAAAAAATTCTGAAGGCTGTGCTTCCCTAATATAGAAAGACAAAGGATTTAATAAAATTTAGTTAAATTATATTAATTTAATTCTTATTATTCGCGTTTTTTTTACTGTGTTTTTTGAGAGATGGATCACTTTTCAGAGATGGAGATTAACCTCCTGAGAAGCAAGTTTTAGGACAATTTTTAGTTTTAGACCTAGAATTTTGTTAATCATGTCATTGCATAGATCTATGAAAAAGATAGCACCACCTCAGAGTCGACATATTAACTTTTGGTCCAGAAAAGTATAAACATTTTTCATATTTGGGCTTTATATTATTATATATTTTAAAAAGAATTATTTAACAGCATTTACAGTAAAAAAAATATAAAAAAACGATTATAAAAATATTATTAAAGCAAGATTTAGAAAGTAGTAAAATAATAAAAAATTACATTATATGAAGTTACAGCAATTTACTTCGTAATAAATATATAGGTGTACAACATGAATACAAAATAAGCAATGAAATTCACTTAAACCATCAGAAGCTGATATATCAGCTTTTAGTTCTTTTACAGGCTAATCTACGTGCACTTTGCTTTTTGTTTCTTGCTTCCACCTATTAATTGTCTTTTTATCTCGCAATATTTTATTGAAATTGGCGAGATAAAAGTTGACAAAAAAAAAGACAAAGGATAAGAAAAATAATTGTTGATAAAATAGTACCCAAAGAGGTAAGAATGTAATAGACAAAAAGCTAAAAAAAAAACAGTCTCAAAGAGCATATTGCAAGATTGGCCTTTAAACTCGAATCACCGCGCCTCATAATATTAAAACAAAAAATGTATACGTAATTTAATTAGAATCTAGAAAATTATGTAAACGTGTAGATACATGGAAAGTAGGGACATCGGAATAGCAATGTGTTAACATATGATAGACGATGCACGAGCGTCTCGAGATGCGTGTACCAATCGATTTATGGGTTTCTGTCGCGTTCGAGGCTTCCATATTTTTTTAACACGAAGAGTATCGATCAAGAGCGCCGTGTTTATTATAAATCGTGCGTGTCTCACTCTACGGGGCGGTATTTAAACACGAGGCAAACGTTGCGACAATAGCGCGATACGCGATGTGGAAAAAATATCGAAAGCTATTTCCATAACATAGATATAGAAAATTATAGGTTCGATATTTGCAAAACGGATGACAATTATAGATTAATAAAAAAAAATATGTGATAAAACACAGTTACTTCCGTGAAACTTAATTGCAGCCAATGAATGCTGGTTGTTTAAACGTTAGTAAGTAGGGCACAGCGTGATATTGACTTAAAAAACAGCGTCACTCTATGACACATTCCGCATCCTTAATTACCTACGGTGCCATTTGCATTTTTCAGTAAATAGTATGCAGATGCACAGTTTTTGTGTTTCACAGCGGAAATCCCTGTGCTGTCGTTTGTTTCGCATTTCCGTAAAGCAATAACAAATGAGAGCCGAAGGAGCGTTTATATTTTCACATTTCTATCTCCAAATTGCTTCGGGGATAAAATTCTGACGTAATGACGTAATAAGTTAACGGATACTCTTCTCCCTGCTGTACGTTCACAGATGTGGAAAACTGTTAACGCGGTAGCAGCAGCGAATAGAGAGTTGTCGTTATCTTTAACGAGTTCTCGTTTGGCTCTCGCGAGGTTCTGCGTTTTTCAGCGATGCAACTTGAAGTGCATAATTCTTGCGTATCTATGACGCAAAGAGACAGGAGAAGAGACAGTAAGATGAAAAATAAAACCGTGGCACTGGTATCGAAATAATATTCGGTGAATTAATTCTGTTATAAACCAATGTCTATTTAATATAATTGATCTCGTAATGAAAACATCAAGAATTAAATCTCAAATATTCCGAGAAATATTCGTAAAGATATATTTAACAACTGTATGAAAATACAATCTTTGACGTCTTAGGATATCTCCGGTATTTACGCTGCACGGGGATTTACGAACAAAAGCCAGAAAAAGTAGAAAAAGTTTTCCAAGAAAATTTTCTGATCATTTTTTTCTTTTAAAGAAAAGTAAGCAAATAAATAAAACAATAAAGTGAAGTAAAATTAGTTTGTATGAACTGGCAATTATAGATTCCCACGAATACTATTAGGCATTAAGATCTCGACCAAAAAATGGCGTTTGTTTTCGCTTGACGTGTAATCAAATACTTTTAAAATTGTCTAAAGATAAAAATTGCATAAGGATAAAATTATACTTTCACGTGTAGAGAGAAGCATCTATCAAAGTACAATACAACAAATGTATCATTTTTTAATCTTAAAACAAGTATGGTAATAATACATCGGTGGTACAGATATCTCAATGAAGAAAGTTAATATACTAAAGCTAAATAAATTAAACCCAACATGTAGAACAAGAGAATTAAGTAGCCGCTCTTGGGCATTAAAAGAAGTGACAAAAAGCCCATCCCCTCCGGTAAGGCCTCTGGGTTTGGCGGGCAGGGTGGGATTTTGGTTTCACGAGGTGAGAGAAAGGAAAAGAGAAAAAAGAGAGAGAGAGAAAGAGAGGGAGGACGTCACACGGAGGCCTCGAGTTATCGATCGTACGCGCCGTATCCTTGCGTCGTGACAAACGAGCGGCGGCCGCGTCACGAGGAGGCCCGCGCTCGCTCGCCCGTCGAACTTGAAAATCGTTCTTGCGATATTTCAGTGTCACAGCGGAGGCAGGTACCGAGGGTACCGTCGTCCGCGGGTGCCCCACCGGTGGTACGTCCGGGCACCGGTACCGCGGCCGTTCCCCCGGCGAAATAAATCCGGCCCGGTGGACACCGGGGGCGGGAGGATCACGACGGAAACACGATTCGGCCGCGATCAAAGGGGCCTGCTACAAATTGAAACAAATCAGCCGGGTAATAATAATTAATTCGCGATCGCGCGTTAATAATTTTCGCCCGACCCCGCGGCCGGTCCTCCCGGCGCTCCTCCATCGCGATTGTATTGTGTGACCGGGGCGTCCCGACGCGTCGGCACAAGATGCAGGTTTGCAATTTGTGTGCTTCGAAATGGATCTATTAGAACATTTTTCTTGCCGTTGATGCTGTTCTATGTTGTAAAAAAGTGTACACGCAACTTGGCAATATCAATTATCAATTGAACATCTCGATTTGCGTAAACGCTTAATAATAAATTGATGGAAGTATACAAGAAAAATATTAAGTACCTTGACTGAATATACTTCTCTTGTAATTTATTTTATTTCATAAAAATTTTATTTAATGGTCTTTCGAAAATAATATAAATTGATAAAGTAAAATAAAATAAATTAAAATAAATTAAGTAGGTCTTGTTTTTTTTTTCTTTTTTTTTTTGAGAAAACATAACTGATCTTTAGCAATTTTTGTTCATCTCCGGCAGAACCAAAGTCGCCAATCAAACATTAATCAAGAAGTGACATCTCTGTGGTCATGATCTATTGTACTTTTTCAAGCCCATGCATTCCGGCTCTCTTCGCTTAACGCCTGCCGGCGACCGTGGCCACATTAAATGCTCACACTCATATAAACACATACACAATGAATTTCAAGCGCTCGCGCACTCACCCAACACATACACCGTAACGCAGATACGTGGTGGAATATCGAGACCTCGAAGTTGAGCTCTCAATTACATCAGAGAATTATGAAGCTGCGGTGTTTGGGCCGATTCGCTCCTCTCTTCCTTTCCTTTCTTCTCGCGGTTCTTTGTGTCCCTCTCTACGTTATTCCTCTCGGGAGAAACGGGGTGAAAGGCGAGAGTGCTCCGGGGCAGCCCGATTGTGTCTTCATTAGCGACTATTAATTGTCAAAATGTGCCACATAATTCAGTTCGCGCGCAACGCCCGCTCTCTTGTTTGGCTCGCGCGCGAACGCGAGGCCCCGCGCCGTATATATTTAAGTTTAACGTGCTCAATTGATTCTCTTCGGGACGGAAGAGAGGACGGAGGTGGAAGGAAAGGGCCCCGGGGCCCTAATCCCTCGGTGAATCATTCGCGGCATCTACGGAGAAACGTAACAGTCGGCGCCGAGACGCCGCCGACGTTTCGAGAGAACGCGCGCACGCTCGGGGCTCGTCGGACGCGAGTAATTGCTAATGGGTAATTAATTCCAGGATAAAGACGGGGCGACTCGGCTCTTGACCCCCTTCGACGCAGGTACGCTATACGATTCTCACGGGAGACGCCCGCGCCGCGCCGCCCGGCGGAAGGCGAGCTTGAAACAACGAAGGATCGTGGTAGTCTGAAGTTAGAGGTCGAATCGTAGTCTGCAGCGAGCGGTGTGTTAAGAAAGATAAAGAAAAAACTGAAAATTTACTGTTTAGCAATAGATAATCAAGGAAATCATGGAGATAAAATTGGAAAGATGGTACAGATGCCTAAGAGTGAATGTAACATCTTATCCAAAGGATAATATTAATAATCATTCCTCACTTACGTTTGTACATTATTTATATGGTACGTAGGCTTATTTAATTTGATTTTTTAAAAACTATTATTTATAAAATAAGTTATAATTAATATTAGAATCAAGCGATTTTATACATAATACAATTAAAGACAAGACAGGCCGTAGCTTGTATAATTTTAAAATAAATTTAGTATTATACAGCTCACATACTTTATTCTAATTAAAAAAAAAGAAAAAAACTCTAATTTAAGATTGCAAGTATAAAATCGCTCAGATCATTGTTTTTCATACAATTGAAATGATTAAAAAAAAAACACATTTCCACGTCCAATGCGATTATCTCGATATCTTTGATTTTTAAACTCTCCGAATGTTCGTTTCACTCTCTAGTGAGTTATAAATGAGATCGATCGATTATTCATTTTAACTGTCCACGTTGGTAATCATTTTTTTCTTCAACGGTGTTTCGTGTGATCGATAATTCGCTTTCCCGAGGCGCCGGTGCGCCGCGGGGCCGCTTCATTACACCTACCAGTGCGCCAAAATATTACGCACGATAATGTAAATGACGGTGAAATTTATTCGTGTCCAGGGACAAGAGAGATTTACGAGAAAATGGCCGTTTGAAACACGCGTCATACGGACAGAAGGGGGTAACGTATTGCCGACGTCGCGTTCCACGTGCAATTTTTTTGCCGGCACACGTTGCCTTTCTGCCCGTCTCCTTCATCCTCATATCATCACGGAAGCGTCCTTCTGATCCACCGAGAGATACGCGCGAAAGTAGCGAGCATGCTCCCCTTCGGAGTCACGTAAGTCGCGATCTTTTAATACCTCAAACGCTAACAAGAACTGCGAATGCACGATTTCCCGCGCGCGCTGCACATACTTCACTTAATTACCATCTATTTTCCGAGGCAACCTGTGTGTACTTTCATAACTATCGCATTCTAAGCCTTACCTTCGATAAAACGAGGGTAAGAACGTGTATCAAAGTCTATGCTCGTTGTACGCTACCCTTGTTTTCATATTCTTGAGTCATTTAATTTACTTCCTTTTTATTTATATTATAAATTTAAAGACTGATTAAGAAAGAAGAATCAAGTGCGAAATAAATAAGTTGTGAGATCAAATCGAATTAAATCGAATCTAAAATTTTCGAATCGAATCAAATTGAATCTTTTTGATTTGAATATCAATTAAATTCGAATCAAATTTTCCAATATTTACATTACACAATTTAAATATACTCCTAATAAATTACAATGATTACTTACAATGATATTATAGATTCTTTTTACAGAAGAGAAAATTTGTTGCAAAAACAATTTCGACAAAAATGCGTTTAAAGTTTTGAGTACAATTTACTCGTATATTTTTAGTACTTATGTAACTGTTATTCTAATCAACAATTCCAGGCCCAAATAATGAGTTTTTTGTCATTTCTAGGTAGAAGCATTGCTAATCAGACTTTTGAAGTAAAGTGTACTTATTATAATAGAAAATAATAAAATAAAAGCAAAAAGAAATACTACATGTAAAAATGTTTATCGCTTCGAATAAAATGTTATACCTTCCGTAATTTATTAAATTTTTGATAAATTTTTGATAAAAATTTAAAGGTTGATTTTTAAAAGCATGTACTTTTATAAAATGTAATAAAAAAAAATCGATTTCTTGTACCTTCCAAAGAATCCTCACTTTAAGGTAACGGGTTGATGTAGGTAGATAGAACAGGTTATAGAACAGGTTCGGGGCAGATGTAGAACGATAGATGCGACTAGTCCCAAAAGCAGTCCTTTTCTATGAGTGTATGAGTAACCTATTCTATATCAGTAGATTGTCGTTGCGCAGTTTTTCTACCATGTACAGTACCGGCCAGAATTATATCACCTTTCGATTTTTGGAGCATAACTTTTATCGAAGTGTATCTAATCACTCAAAATTTTATAGTAAATTCTTGATGAAAGGTACACCTCGTATATAAAGTATAATAAGATTTGACAACATACACTGTGATCTGCGAATTTTGATTAATTTTGTCATAGTTGCACTTTTGTACTTTTTTTGTTTTTCGCATCGCAATCATTGTTTTTACCACAATAACCTAGTTTTAGCAGTTAAATTTAATATTGCACATTATTTATACTTGTTATGACTCAAAATTAATTATGATTCATATTTTACATATTTTGGAACATTTTAATAAAAATAATTTTCCACGTGTTGCTGTTTTTATTATTTAATAAAAAGTTGTTATTTACGTAAGTTACTTATCATTAAAATATATTATGATTTAAGAGAGATTCGTGCCTTTTAAAACAAATTATGCTAAAAAATAATCAAAAGGTAATATAATTTTGGCCGGTACTGTATAATATTTGTGCAACGACGTTGTAACGGTACCGTGTTGTCGTTACGAAAGAGAATAGGGTTCAGGCAGTATAGCATTAACGAGCAGTACATACGAAAATTCTATCGCAGTATTTTATTTTGTTATATTTTGAATTATTAGGTGTATGCATTAATTTTAAGGTAAACTTACGGCTTTGCTGTGACGAAATGGTTACCAAATTGATCATTCAAAATATTTCCCATCCCACTACTTTTTCCCATCTTTCTGGTAGTAGATGGATTTCACGTTGAAAGAATGGTACATCTTTAGAAGCTATCCACAAATCGACTTATGCAAATCACCTTTTTTATAGCATCGAAACCAGTATTCGCATGTTGAAATCGATGGAGCATAATCACCGTAAACTTCCGACAACATTCGTTGACTTTCAGCAACACTTTTCTTCGAATGGAAGCAAAAAAGCAAAGCTTCCTGCAAATGCCATTTTGTTGGCACAAATTTTGACATATTTAATGCTCAAAAAAACAATGTTTACAATTTGGTGGCGCATACAGAAAACTAAAGCCACTTGATGGTGCTTTGACATGAAGTTAGCAACAATTTGACCTGATGCGATATAGTACTAGTTACGCCATCTCTTGTAAATCCTTTAAAATTAATGCATATATCTAATATTTATCATTACGGGTAGATCTAGAAAAGGATCTAAAAATTTGAGACAATCGATTAATCTACGGAAATCGAAGTGACGATTCGAGTAGTGGCTCAAATGCTCATAGATACATTAAAAAAGAAATCGTTACGTACACTAAAATTTCAGATTTTAGAGCGTAGCAAAGAACTCAAGAGACAAAAGCGGCGACAAGTTTAAATTGAAAATTTGGTGGCTGCAACTGATTGGAGGACTTACCATATGACCCTAGAATAGACAGACAAATTCGTGTAAGTTATAAAATTTGCATTTTATTTGGTTGGAAACTTAACTTGAAGCAATAAACGCGTTTTATTTAAAATTGTATTTTCGAAATCGGCGTTTTGCTACGTGTATGAAGCTGGCATATTTTGGCATCCTACGAAAGAAGGACAGTTTTGCTCACATATACTATAATTCTACAGTTCTGGATGGTTTTTAGCAATAGTTCTATCGAATTACGCAAAAAAAAATTTTTCAAGAAATGAGTTGCTAACTTCCCGTTACACCTTCAGCGTCTCATAGAATTTTGAACGTACGAACCATAAAGTACGAATATTCAAAGAGTTCTACCGTTTCTATCCATCATATCAATAGTTCTGGCCATAAAAACAATAAAAAAAATTTTTATTATTATTAAATGCATTTCACATGCTGGAATATAATATGCTAGCGTTACTATCGATAATTCTCGGTTTGTACGAGCATGAAATAATAGTTCTCAGTCCGTAATATCACATCCATTACAGTTCTATCAAAAAACAATAACTACACTATTCAAACAATAGTATATATTGATTCAAGCATTAGATTGTTGGGACTATTCTAAATAAATTTGTTAAGAAACAATTTGTTTAGATAAAATTGACTAAAGATGTGTCATTTCAAAACATTACTGAAAATATTAAAATTTCATAAATTGTTTTATTATTATGCTTGAGCATCTGTGTAAAATTTGAGAACAATTCTCTTATCGGTTTAAAAGTTTGATTTTTTGTTTACTTTTAATCTTACGTAAAATTTTGTTTTGCGTTTTGTTGTACTTATTTGTAAATTTGATGAGAAAATAGATTACAAATTAAATCAAAAATTTTTTAAGAGAATTTTTCGTGTCTTCTTGTCTATCTCCTCCAGTAAGAGTTCAAATTTTATTTGGCATAAATAAGAAAGTATACAAAATTATAAATTTAACAAAAAAAATTTTTTTAATTTATTGCTTTTATTATTAAATAGTTGATTTGTAATTTATCACAATTTTGTTCATAATACGATTGAATCATTGTTACCGATTGTTGAAGTTGTAGAACACTGTAATACAACAAAAATGGCTTCTTTCTCAACTCAAACGATGTGGATAACGATGGAGGAGAAAACTCGGAAAATAATGACATTATGGCCAGATATGATTAGTGATGTCACGAAACATGTTAGGAATTTAAACATTCCTGATATTGATAAAAAGTTGGAAAAGGTAAGTCATTATATACTGAGTAAATTATTATACGATAGCTAATGTAGAAAAAGAAAGACAATTGCAAATCATTTCATAGATTGATTCATATGCATTACAATAAACTCTTTTAGAACAATTAATAATATAAAATAATGCAATATAAAATTTCTTAGAAAGCTATGAACAATACATTTAAAAATTTTAATCAAGATTTTTTCGATAGCAATAATGTAAAAATTTATAAAAATGTTAAGCAATTTAAAAGAAAAGTAAAAATGTATAAGTAAATAAGAATAATTTTTTAAAAGAGAAAAAACATTAAGTGTTTAATAACATGTAAGTAAATTTATAATGATTAAATAAATGTAAAAGCAAAAAACTTATATTACCCATAAATTCAAATATGCAAATTGATGCATCTTTATATAACACAGGTATTATAATATAATGTATTAGAAACAAAAAAACTTCACAGCTTATTAATAATTTATGCCTACAAGTCGACAGCATGTAATGAACAAGATAACATTCACTTTGTACGGATTTTAGCGTGGAAATGGCGCATAATTCTTCTTTCCGAAACTTGGGATTTCTTTCATAAACAAATTTATGTTAATTAAATATCGTTAAATATCGCTAAACACGAGATATATTATTTTAATATATAGCATCTATTAAATAAGAGTATGAGAGCGATTTTAATAAAAAATATATATTGTTGCGATTATATATTATGATATTATGGATCAGTCGTTATTTTGCCGAAGCCAATCATGTTGGTATCGATACAATGACATCTGTATAATATATGTGCTATGTCATATAATTTTTTCTTTCTCACAGACAAAAATGCCCTTTTTAAAACACATCTTGAAGAAAAATTTAATCATGTTCGATTGGGAATTCAATTGAAAGAATATCCAAGTTCTTGATTCGGAACGTTTTCTAGGCAGGCGGTTAGAATGGCCTGAATTCTCAATCGGACACTGAATGCTTGCACAATGCGTATCTTTCTTTGCTAAGGAGATTGTGAACTTAGAGTAAGAACCTTTAAAGCGTCCAGTAATTTATTCAATTATTTATTTATTTACTTATGTATTTTATGGTCCGACTCTCAATTATTTATTTATTTATTTAATTATTATTTATGTATGGATTTTTAACTTCGGACAATTTACTTATTTAACTTTTATTGACCGACAATAAATTATCACATTATCTTAATGTCTTAGAATCTATTTTTGTATCAAGCAAATATCAGTATTAATCTTGATAATTTCAAAAATGAAATAAATTAATGAGCACCTCTCCACTTGTAACTACACTGAAAAAGTTTATTAATAATAATCTAGCCTAGATAATAATTACTAAAACATTAAACAATTTCAATAAAATATTCAATTAATATAATCAAAATAAGTTAAATGCTAATTTCATTTCTCTAATTATTCATCAAACGGTTGATTACTATTATCATGTTTAATTATATTTATCAAATGTAACACTATAGTATGCAAAATAAATTACTTTGGTAGTTATTACCAGAATTTTCCTAGTATATTATAATTAAACAATCTTTTATCACTCTTTTACATTTTATGGATGGAAAAAATATAACATTTTTATTAAATGATCTTATCTCCGAACAGTAATTTAACATTTTTATAAATCGTATTTTATATGCAAATTATCATAATCCTCAATAATGCTACTTGCGCCTTGATTGATCTCATATACATAACGTCACTTAATTATTTCTGAATCCACCATGCAATTACGTGTGTAACTGTGTGCCACGTAATCCGGATAACTCGTAAAAATAATTCATCATCCAAGTGACATGTGTCGTGCGTTCGAGCTCGTTTTCCCGAGTCCTAAATCACACACGACGACATTTCACGCGTCGCGACGACAATTAATACGCGATCGTGGCTACAGATACGTAAACGAGGTAACGGCGAGATGCAGATTTACCGTCGTCTCCGCGGCTGTCGTTAAGACGCGTTATCATTTTTTTTTTCCAGCAACGCGAGCGGAATCTCGAGAGAGACTTTGACGGTACGGCAAAGCTGCGAAGTCGTGCGCTGCAATTATTTCTTATAAATCGCATCTTTACCGCGCCTCTGACGGACCACGCGGCACCATTAGACCCTTTGATGGATTTCAACTTGTACGCGGTTGCGTTTATGCAAATAACACGTACTGCCGACGGGTATGGGCAGAGCCAATCCGTTACCGCTTTATTACTATCATTACTATTTATATTTAATATCCTTAAGGCGAGCCATAATTAAACTTGTCTCCGCGAGATTAATTTTCAATGCGCCAAACCGCATCCTGCGCCAGACGTAACTGACGTTTGCCCTACAATGTTGAATTTCTGCGTTGCGGTAATTAATATATCTCGGGAGAAAAAGAAAGGAAAATTATACTTTATTTAAAATTATACTTTAATTAAAAGACGTTTGAATAAAAAAAAAAGAAGAGAAAGAGAAAGAGATTGCATCCTCTCGCACAGCTGTCTTATGTACACAGTTTAATATTAAAATTCGAAAAGCTCCTAATTATCTTTAATTGCATTATCCGTCGAGCAAAAATGAAAATCGAGAGATCTCGGAGTAATACATCACGTGGGAAAGCGGTTTACCCCGAAGGGAAAGACCTCGACTCAAGGTCTCTTTTTCCTTCCCTTCGCCTCCCCCTTTCTTTTTCTCCGCATTCCCGCTTTCCTCTCCCTCGCCCCCTTCCCTCTCGCGGGCGATAAGCACTTTGACCTTTCAGTTAAGTTATTACTTTTATCCGGCGTGGGTCACGGGGCATAAAGGCTCGTTGAGCATCGAATCGACTCTATCAGTCCAATTAAGCGGCGTGCCCCGGCCGCGCGAACAATCGCGAAACCGCGCCTCGATCCCCAAGCCCTGAGTCTAACGGGCGCGCACCTCCCCTGCACCCCCGCGAGTTCCGCGAGTCGCGAGCTTTTTTATATTTCTCGCGTGAGATATGGAACTAAAGAGCCGGCGGCGGCGGAGCCGCGGCACAGACCGGCTCGTGAATTACACTGTGGGTCGGCGCTGTCATTACGCGGTTTTTCCCTCGCTGCGAAGGGACCAACGCAAGGCTACTGCCTGGGTCTTCAACCGGGCTTACGCGAGCGGGATTACGGGGACGCGTAATCGCGTCGTCCGAAACGCCCCGTCGCGATTACGTCCGTCGGCTCGGATGCGGCGAACGTCCCGCCCGCGCGGTCACGATCGAGTGGACGTGAACATTAGGTTTGTAATTGGGCTTCTAAGATGGTTGCGGATGAATTCGAGTTGATGGGTTTTGGCTGATTGTGAGATGTAATAAAGTGATCGGAGTCCAAGGAATCTCGGAACGAGAACAAGATTAGTCCTTATCATACTGGTTAGAAGTGTAAAAAGCCTAATTTTGTAAATTTTTTGTAAAAAAAATAGAAAGAGAGCAGTCGGGGTTGTTTCATTATAAAAATTGCACTTCCCTTTCTTTGTCATTAAAATTTTAGAGAAGTAATTTAAGTAATTGTAATTTTAGGCTACAATTCCGCCACAAAAATTGTGTGGGGTTACGTTTATACTCCAACAATATGGTTAGAGATTAATTTACGATTCATGAGATTCACATACATATTGGATTCGTATTTGAAATAAATCTGGTAAAAATTATTTTCTACAAAGTAAGGTTGTTCATTTAGATATCTTGTTCTAAATTTTGTGTTTTTCAATTTTAGGTCGTAAAAAAAGCACCATCGTAGATTCTTTTTTTTTTCTTGTACAAAGGACAGAAAAAATAATATAAACACCTAGGAAATACACTACTTTTTAAATTTTATAATTTATCATACAGATTTTATCCACTTGTTTGGAATAAAGTAACAATGCTTGAACAGTCATCAATGAAATATTATTTTTTTTAGCAAAACGTTTTTCAGTTAATTACGTAAATCACGTTAGAGGAAAAAATTTGCTTTTCACAATATTTTCCAAAATTACTTTCTGTTTTTCAAACCTATAACACTTTTCCCATTACAATATAATTTAAATGTCATTGAGTCATTATCAGCAGTTTTAGAAAACAAATATGCTACTCCAATATTGCTTCCAATTTAAAAGTTATTTTGCTAGAAGAATGGTATAACATTACACTAATGATTAATTAAGTATAACCGTATTCTAAAGAAGGATAAAATATATATTATAGATAAATGGGCCAATCTCTAATCAATAAAATGGTGTTTCCCAGATGTTCATTTTGTATCTCTCGTATTTTGACTTTTGACTAATTTAACGTCAGAACATTAATTAATCAAAACTTAGTTGAAAAATATTTTTTCCATTACATATTTATCATTTTGAAAAATCTTTCTTAGTAAACATTATGAATACATTTTTTTCACTTACAGATCAGTAACTTAGTAAATTAGTTTTGTAATAATATTTATTAACGTGCGCATTATAAATGTAAACGAGCAATATGCAATAATTTTTAAAAAGAGAATGAAGCGTTGTGAATAGACAAGTCAGTATATTATGTAGGGACAATAGTAAAGAAATACAGACATATTTCTTCAATGCTATTGTCAAGCTATTGTATAAAGATGATCACGTAGCATGTAACGTACGAGGGGGTGCTTTTCTCAATGCTTCTTTATAGCACATCTGACGAGTGCGCTGTTAGGTTCGCGTGCATTTGCTCGCGTTTCTACGTCTCGACAAGTACCTGCATGAGGTAGATTATTCTCATTACGAATGCAGATGAATGATCTCCGTAACGGGATGAAGTACATTTTAAGGATTGTGAATAATGATTAGGAAATATCTTTCCCAGATTTAACGAGAGCAGAGATTATCAAAAGATGCAATAATGAGAAATAATGTATGAAATATACATTTTATATCAAAATTTATTATACATATATACACATATAAAACACGCGATGTGTATTTTAAATACTTAAGAATATAATTTTTATAGAAAGAGATACATTGGTAACTAAAATGTATATTGCAAGGTAAAACATGAGTAATTGGTAGATACGTGAAAAAAAAAGAAATGGACGCTATTAATCATGCAAAGAAATTTTGTAATGTCATTCCTTGTCGCGTTAAGTAATTCCCGTCACCAAAGATAGAAGGCGAGATTCGTCTGTGTACATACATATAATACGTATAAGTATACGAGGATTGACTAATGGAAAATATAATGCTGCGAACCGTAATCGAAGACGCAATCGTATCACAATCAAAGATAAGGAGGAAGAAAGAGAAAAAAAAGAGAAGAAAAATCGCGTAACGAGACGACCATTTTCCTCGAACACGGCTTCGTGCGAAGTCATCGTCCTTGTTTTTCTCAATATATCGTACATATATACGGTACCGTTGCGTGCATTGTTACGTCTCAATGGATACTCGTGCACGAAAGTTGGCGTAATAATTCGAGCTTGTTAAAGAATACGGATGAAGGGCCTTTCAATATAATTTCCACAACGCGTGTTCCGTAAGATCCGTTTACGAACCACATTGTAAGAATACTATCGCGATTATCGGAAAATCTGCGCCACAAAATAAGAAATGCAAAACACAAGTGCGGATGAATAATCAATAAATTAAGGAACGTAAATAGCCGATGCGATTCTGTAAAGGTAAAAAGACGAGTGTATCGCAAAATGCGTTCCCGTTTTCAAGTCAAAACATACAACAGTAGCTCTGAAGCAAATACTTTAATAAAATTTTAAATTAAAATTTTTAAATATATTACTATGAGCATAAAATTGTAATATTTGATAAAGCCATAAATTATATTATAAATATTATTTTTACATGAAATACATTTTGTTAACAATAATTTTCTAAAATTTACTATTGATGATATTTACGTTTAATAAATTTTATTTAACGTTCTCAAATTATAATTTTTGTCGTTAAATACACCATCAAGTTTATTTTATAAAAAATTGACTAAAATATCAAGAGATAAAAGCTTGATACACTAACAATAAGTGAAAAAAAATGTGATTGCGATTAATTTCATTATAATTCATAGTCATTTTCGATACTAACTATACATATATTTGTAGTTGTTTTAATCGTGCAAATTACAGTTATTTTTTCAGTTATTTTTTCACGTAAATAGCGAATGTTAAAAAAAAAATAGTTGTATTCACTACAATTGTAATTGCATTTAATACATAGAAATGTTTATTTTATTTTTACGATCTCAATATCTTGATGTTTTTAATTACTACATTAATATTTTTAATTATCATAATTTATAGTAATTTTTTTCATAGTTAACAAAACTATAAAGTAAGGTTATTATTAATAAAACATGACAATAAAGTTCCTACACATAATTAATTTACCATGCAATTATAATCACCAATACCAAACACTTTTTTCTCAGTGTAATTTGAAATTATAATGTCAATTACATTCATAAGACAAATTAATTTCTACAAGTATGAGTTATCTTCAATATCAATAAAACGGAATTTATGCACCGGATCTTGAAACTCTATAAAACTGCGGGGCACTTTTCTTCCCACAATAATATTCGCGCTGATTTCTGCAAGAAGTCGGAATCGACTTCCGTCATTCTCGGCGAAACCGGGGTGGATGATTTCCGTCGGTGATTTCGTACGCATACACACGCGCATGCATATGCGCATATCGCGAGGGGTATTTAGGAGGAAATCTAGAACGCTCATGTAACAAACCACTTCTTGGTTCTTTTTTGTTGTCTCGGATATGCGGTCATCGAGTCAGAAAATCATCGTCCGCTATTTTCTGCAATTCATACTCAACGCGTTCGCGTGCGCCCCGTATAGAGAGTCATCGGCTCGGGAAATCATCATCCGTCATTTTTTACAATGTATGCACATTGCGCTCGCGTGCGTGCCGGGGTCCCGCTCGGTGTGTACCGAAGGGGCTCGAGTGACGGTATTATGCCGGGCAGTCGAGTACCTATCCCCCGTATAGGTGGATGGATGATTCTTTAATGCGCTCTCGCGTGGACGGCCGACGATAACGCGATCGGATCGTCGGCCGTATTTCCCGAAATACGGAGAACGTAATATTTGCTTTGAACATCCCACGCGAATTACAGGGTACAATTTTGATTGCGTATAAAACACAATTTACAATATATAAAGTATATTAAAGTATAATTCTTAATTTATAACATATATAAAAGATGTCAACTGAATCAATTTGAATCTATTAAGTCCCGACTTTTCTTCTTTAATTTTGAGGCCTTTTGAAAGCCTTTTAAAAAGTATTTTGACAAAAAAATATTAGGTACACATGGAGAAAACAATGTCAGAAGGATGTTCTACAAATAGAATGACGGAAAGGAATGGATCGTGCTTATAATCAAATTGATATCTTAAATTTTGTTTAAATACATATTTTTCACCGGAGGAAACGTCGCGACCGATTTCGCATTTTAGCGTCGAAGGAATTCGGCGAGCTCATCGTCAGATCGCCGTGCCGTCGCGGCAAATTTCTCTCGAAACGATCGAAGGCGACGCGACGGACGGACGACGTTTAGAGCGCGCCCGACGTATCGGTGGTATGTAGCGCGAAATCAGTTTCTACATTGTGTACACAATTCTCTCACGTGGAACCGATAGCCCACGCCGGGGCTGTGGTTACATACAGCCGCTTTATCATTAAGGGGAAACCTCGGTGTTCGAGCGGAGCCCGGCCGAAGTATTCAAATGATCGTGCGCGGGAACGCCGGTAGCAATCGAATGTGCAACAGTGTGGATCGTGGCCGCGCAATTAGATTCGGTCTGCACGGCGGAATCGGGATCGGACGTTCCATGGTTCCCACACCGCGGGTGCATCGCCACACCGCCGAGGGAACCAGAGAGAAGGAGAGAGAGAGAGAGAGGGAGAGAGAGCCGAGGGACGCGATTTGCTCCCGATCGGGCCGATCGTCGCCCCGTCTCGCGATCGAATAAAACCGCCGGAGTTACGTCGCCGCTTAACGAGGTCCTGCCCGGCACACGATTATCCGGTGTCATAATTAATTAAGGACCGTCGGAATTCGGATCTGGCATCCCGCTCCCGATAACGTTTGTTACTCGACAATTCACGTTTACTCGGGATACTCGCGTATGCAAATCCGCGACTGCGGCGTGTACCACGGCCGCCGGCTCGGATCCCGATAGCAATGAATTCGGATAATTGAAATCGCGATAATTGCGAGACCTGGCGCATCGCCGTTTTTGAGCAGCATCCGGTCGCAAAAAGAACTCGCCGAATCGTAATATTCGTTATTAAAAGACGTTTCGAGAACAGACTCGATTCCCGGCATATTATAATTTGATTTACATTTTTGTGGTATCTTATTACTTATTATTATCATTTTATCGCTTATTATTGTTTTTTTTTTTTATTCACTGCCTGCCGCGTTCATTCTGAATGTCTTTGTCCGATAATGTTCTCTAAATAATAGTAGTATCTTCATTTCTCAAATTATTCGTACGTTATTAAATACATCTGATAAATTTCGAATCAAACTCTAAACAATAACTTTTTTTACGAGAATTGACGAATTGAGATTTTTCCGTTTGAGCATCAAACAGATTTGTCTAAGCTGAGCCAGGCAAGCGAGCGTGTTGCCCATTTACGTCGATGACCTACTATTACTACTGAAAAATGTATATGTCGGCCGTCAGTCCCGGTGGATGGGTACATTGTCTCGCGAAAGGGATGATGCCTCGTGCAAACGTGACACGTACGGTGAACTTGACTTGACAGCGCTGGCGTGACTACCGCGTGTTGGGTGTGGACACACGTTGACTAAGGATAAACTAACAACGAGGGTGAATTATGTCTAGAATTGCCTTGCAATAAGGGGGAGCCTTGGGGGGACAAACGTGCAAGCATCCTCGATCTATAAATACGTATACCCTTAATGTACATGTAAGTGATTTTCTAAATACCATTTGTCAGCGAAATTTGCGTCGAGACCTGACAAAAATTTTCCGACGGCGAAATATTTTTAAATATATAATTTCGGAAATAATATTATGGAAGAAGCAGTATTTTCGTTATATTATTATCTCCGCAAAAAAATTAATATATCGTAAATAAGGAGGTTTTAAAAGTCTTATAAACTTACATAAAATTCATATTCAGATTTTATTAAAGCTTATTAAGTCCACTTATATAATTTAATTAAATCTTAATAAGTTTTTAACATGAGATAAGAATTTAATATAGTCCTAATAAAGCGTCTTAATGAAGGTTAGATAAAAATTTTCCTGTATATACATTCAGGAAAAAAAAAGTATAATTAAGTTATGCTAATGTGATAAAATTATTTATTAAGTCACAGTTTCCGTGTAAAACTTTTGAATAAAACATTTAAAAATTTGTTTAAACAACATTTTGTTGTGATCACATTAAGATATTATGTATAAAAAAACTTATTAAGACTAAAATATGGACAGACTTAACAAATTTTTAGACAAAGACATTTAATACAAGAATCGTAATTTTTAATATGGATGTTTAGTTCAATCTATAAGACATTTAAATTAAATTATATAAGGTATTATATATAACTTAATTTGGTTCTTTACGTGGTCTAAGTTAAATCTTTATTAGGTTTTAATAAGACATATATTAAATTATGTTAACCTCATATTAGATCTTTATTAAATTTTTTTACGCGGGTCAGTTTCAAACAGTTAAATATTTAACTTAAATAGAAAAATATTTAAACTTTAATCAAGTTAAAAATTTAGTCGAGTTTTTTTTCTCGGGATATGCAATATTATTGTATAATATATCATATAGTAATGTAATAATTTACATTAGTTTATAGCAATAGCGTGTAATACACCTGCTAATCTGAATGTAAATCTAAGGATTTTTAATGTGTAAATTTATATTCTGTGCCTCTTTCGCTTTGCTGTATTGATACAACGGTTGCCTTGATTATAAATTCAATCATACCTGATGGAAGCCAAGATAACTCTCTATGCTATGGGTAGCGAAAAACACTTCCCCGTCGCAAGTCAGTATTAGCAGGAACCCGTTCAGTGCCTGGAACAGAAAATCGATCCCTCGATTAAAGTACACATGAATATACGTGAAAGCAACTGCGTCAATAGAAATCAATTTTGAATATAAAACATCAATAAATCCGCACTCGACCATTTTACAAAAAATATTGCATTTTGATGTAGTGATTGACGATGGCGGAGCCGCCGAGTCGTCTGTCGCTCATCAATCAACTAAATGTAAAACTACATGTAACATCGCTGGGAATTGAACATAATCCGGCGGAGACTGCTCCGTTTGCATCGGATCGAAGCTCAAGAGGCTAATTTGTGGCGCGGATAAGTTAGAGGTACTGCAAAACACAGGTTTAAACGTTGTTAGACGTACGCGAGTGTACACCCCGCGCGAATAGAGCGGCGGCACGAGAACGAAAGGGTACGTTGCCTTTTCGAAACCAAAGGCTAGCGTTTTGCGGCGGCGGTGGCGGCGGCGACGGCGGCATCGGTCGGAAACGTTCCGGAAAGTTTTCTCATTTGTCTGCCGACTCGATACCGGCAAATACCAAACGAGCTTGCACAACTCGAGTGTTCACCTCGAAGCCAAAAATACCTATTATTCACATGGCTTTCTCACGAGAGTGAAGTACACTTTCATGATATATATCCAACAAATATATATTACAAGGTTAAGAATTCAATATCCCGGCACAATGTGCGAATATTGCACAATATTGGCATCATAAATTTACAAAAATTTTGCAATATTCCGCTAAGATGATACGTCATAGTGCAAGAATTTTATCAAAGTAATTTATAAATAATATTTGTCAAAAGCTAGACAAATCTAAGTTCGAGGTATATTTTGCAAAACTGTTTAATTCTTTATTAAAAATTACCACGTTAAATGTACAATATATGCTGTAATATTTTTACATTATAATTTAGGAATATAACAATTATGCATTTTTGTAAACAAGTATATGGATTACTTATCTTTCTAAATGTTGCATACAAAATACAGCTAAAATATTTTGTTCAATTATAAAACAATTTCTTTCTAAATTTAATTTTGTAAATATATTATTAAGATAAATTAATATATCGACATAATTTTATCAAAATACTATTTCGAAATTAATTCGCAAAATCAAAATCTTATAAAACGTCAATACTTCTACATTGATTTTTGTAAATATGATTGCAAATTATGATTTCTATGCAAGATTTCGTCATATAATTTAATAAATGTTGTCTCATTCGGATATATTGAAAACGAAGAAAAATAGATAACAGCATCAGTAAGATAGATCTAAATTATAAATTTCAAATTATTTAAAATAATACGAAACGCAAGATGCATTTAAGATAAAATATTGAACTAAAGAATTTATTTGGTAATACATGATTACGTAAGAATTTTTGTAGCGCAACGATAGTGGAATTTCCGGAAAAAAAAATGGAGCAAACTTTGGAGCAAATGAATCTTGAGAACAAAGGCTACCACCGGTGTACCGATAAGAATAATTCAAGTAAATCACGTAATCCGACGTGGCACACACGATTAAGCTTTCCGAAATACAGAGGCAATTTCGAGCCGCCCACGCGAGAATAGTGCGGCGGCACGAAAACGGAAGGGTGCGTTGCCGCCTTTCGGAAAGCGGAGGGCGGCGAGCGTTGTTTCTCGCCGGGAACGCGCCTGAAAACGCCCCGGGAAAGTTTTCCCATTTATCGGCGGTCCCGATACCGGCAAATACCAAACGAGCCCTCGCCGCGTAGCGAAGCCCGAATGCGGCGCATCGAAGCCGAAAATATCCGTCCCAGTTTTAGCAGTCTTCGGCCGGCGTTGCGCCGCCCTACGCCACCGCCGCCGCCACCGCCGCTCGGAAGCTCGGGGGGGTAGGAAACCATTTAAAGCCTCGTCCGCTCTCCCGCCGCTTTCTGCGAGCTAAATGTGTATTGTTTTGTTTTATTTCGCGGTGGCGGTGCCAGGCACGCCAGACCGCGGAAACTTATTGTTCTGAAATATGGCGAGCAACGCCGAAAGCGGCCGGCAGCGTAGAAAGAAGGTGTATGTACACTGAGCCGGGTGTACCTAGGGCTTGTGCTCGTGCTAATTTAATCTCCGGGGTATTTTTCACTTTAACAATTTTAATTGAACACGCGATTACGACGACACACGTGCAATACAAATAGCAGCCATCCACGATGCTAAGACGAAACTCGACTCTAGTTTAAAGAAGATATTAAAGAAGATGCAGCCAAGAAATAACTGATGGTTTTAGAACGTTTTGTGAATAGATTGTAATAATTATTCTCGATCAAGGCAGAGTTTTATCTTTCTTTCTTTTTTACCTTTCTGTTCTCGCGCCTTTTGATACATGAATGATATAATTCTCTTTCGACGTATCTTTGAATTTTTATCGCGCCGACGCGATGCATGCTCGTAAAGTTGCGATAATTACAGATATCTCGTGGCTTCTTAATCCATAACTTCTGGCAATCTCGCAAAGAATCGATCGCGGACTTCGCAATATTCCATTATTGTCAGGATAAAATGAGAATTTTGTTTCTTAGAAAAATTAAATAATTACGATAATTATATTGGTTTAAATCGCAATATTGAAATTTGTAAGATTTATTGAGTCTGAATTATTATATGTAGGTAGATTCCGAATTGATCTCTTCGAAATACTTTAGTCTTTCATTGATGAAAAGATATTGCGATATTGATTATTAGTTCAAAACGAAGCAAAAATGATACTTCTTTCATTTATGTTTATTTCTACTAATGTCGATTAATTTTAATCTCAGTTTAATTTACTTTTTATCTTTTCTAAAAATTATATTGTAGAAATGAATAATATTAACAATATCGATAAAATTGCTATTTTTGCCTCTAGCAACATTGCGCTTTCTACAATAATTATATTTTCTTTATGAGAAACACATTTAAATGTCAAGAAAGCGCAAATTAATAAATTTTCTCCTCTAATTAATCTAGATCGAAATGTCAAATTGCACTTTGCATGAAAGTTTTTATCATTGTACATTAGAAAATATGTTTTGTTGTAACACAACAAATAATTTGATTGAAATATACCAAACAAAACTATTTAGTAATATAAACAAATATTTTTTATATTATATATATTTTGTAGAAGCAACGCAAGTTTGGTTGTATAAAACAAAATATTTAGTCGCAGTTAAAAAATATCTGGATTAAACAACCTTTGCTGAAGGCATTAAATTTGTTTTCCTAGTATAGACATAATGCAACGTGAAACTAACGTTTCTCTCATTTATGTCCATTTCTATCAATGTCGATTAACTTTCAATCTCAGTTTAATTTATTTTTCATCTTTTTCTAAAAATTATATTGATAGAAATGGACATTAATGATGTCGATAAAATTTTTACCTTTAGCAGCGTTGCGCTTTCTACGATAAATTATACTTTTTTATGAGAATCATTTAAATGTCATGAAGGCGCAAATTAATTTTCTTCTTTAATTAATTTAGATCAAAGCATAAAACTGTACTTTATAGAGTTTGTGTCATTAAAAGTAATGCAATGCGAAATCCTACGTTTCTCTCCTTTATATTTATTTTTATCTACGTCGATTAATCTCAGTTTAATTTAGTTTTTATCTTTCTCCAAGAATTATATTGATAGAAATAAATATTAATGACGTCGATAAAATTTTTATCTCTTTGTAACTTTGCGCTTTTTATGATAAACTTTTTTGTTATGAAGAACGTTTAAGTGTCAAGGAGGAAAATTAATTTTCTTCTCTAATTAATCTAGATCGAAGCACAAAAGTGTACTTTGCAGGAGAATTTATATCATTGTAGAGATAGTGTAATGCAAAACTGACGGTTTCTCTCATTTATGTCCACTTCCACCAACGTAAATTAACTTTAATCTCAGTTTATTTTATTATTTATTTTTAAGAATTATATTGGTAAAAATAAATATTAATGATGCCGAGAAATTTGAAATTTTTATCTCTAGCAACATTACGCTTTCTACGATAAGTTGCATTTTCTCTTTACGAGAAACGTTGAAATGTCAAGAGGGCGCAAATTAATAAATTTCCCTCTAAGTAATCTAGATTAAGGCATACAATTGCACTTTATAGAGTTTATATCATTGCAGAGATAGCGCAACGAGATAGCAATTTAATTGCAAACATTCCAAACATTCTAGCGGGAAATCAAGTGAGAAAAAGATAGAGGATCACTTATCCGCACGTCGAATGTGTAACCCTTCGCAGCCCTTATGATTAAATATGTCACTGTGTCAAACTCTCGGTTTCATTTTCCGGCCGCGGAAACGGGCGCCCTGATTCCGCCCCGCGATAAGCGTGGCATACAAAATGGCACGCGTTTCCAAGCGATCGCATGCGCGGATGCTGCGTTTCGATTGGTTAATCCGCAGGGTGGGCTCCTGCGTTGCGTCAATACGGATGTGCGCGCGCGGGGGAAAGGGGGGTGAGCGCGCCTCGGGCTCACGACCCTCTCTCGCTTCCACCCCACACTGTACCACTCCGCGTACGGACACGGAGCTATAATAGGATTTTCTTCTGTGTTGCTTCCCCCTTTCCCGTCCCCACGAAATGGCCGACATAGCCATTCCGCGGAAGGCATCATCCCGCGAGACTCGTTCGTTGTTACTACTATAATTGCATTGTTTGGGGAAGTAATCGAGTTTTCTCGATCGACCGGCGGAGTCTTCACGATTATGACTATCGCTTCGTTCGGGTTGCGCTTCGCGTCACGATAAAACACAAGTAATATTTAGGTGAATGATATGCGTTTCGGAATAATGCAAATGCAACGCGCAAGTGCAATTAGCTTCTAAATCTACGGTATTACATGTACTGACGCGAGCCAGTCCATTTCTTCACAAAATTCATATTTAGTGAAAAAAATTTGCGGGACAGAATTTTCGAAGGCTGCTCTTCAGATCAACTCTCCGTAGATTAACCTGGGTCTGGGTTTCTCCGACAAATTCAGTTTCCGGTTTTTACGGCCCAGACGATTTTTCCTCAAATTCGGACATGAATAAGAACATTTCGGCTCACATAACTGTACAATCGTATTTCTAAATGTCAAGAGTGTACAAGATTTTTAGAGCTCAAAAATCCTTTGTAAAACACAACCATTCATCTAGTCTGTAATCTGATTGAACGATGGAAAAAAAAACGAGATAGTCTGGGGAGGATTAATGTACGATCGAAGTATAAAATCGAATTTATTCGAAACGTCCAGTAAACCTGTATTATTATCCGGATGCATTAATTTCATTGAGATTTCCGATGAACGACCATCGAAGCCGAACTCGAGGAAACTTCCACTTCAGTTTCTTGAACTCGGGAGCGCGCGATCGCCCGAGATTCCGCAATCTGCATACCGGCATATCCAATCGTGCGCTCCGGGGCTCGCGTCCGTGCCCGTGACTCCCGCTCGCATGAGGAAAGAAAATGGAAAGATTTCGTGCGTGAAGTATTATTGGCGACCTGCTAATGCGGGAGAGTCAAGGTGAGGATGAAGGGGTATTAGAAGTTCACGCTTGGACGGAACACGCGAGTGCGCCCGCGAGTGGCACGCGACTGATTCGCCGGGTGGCTCACGCGAGAAATAGAAAACCACGTGTGTGTGTCTTTTTCACCCGCCCTTCTCCTCCTCTTCTTCCTCTCTACAGAGAGAGAGAGAGAGAGAGAGAGAGAGAGAGAAAAGAGAGAGAAAGACACATCGCGTGTTTCGCGTGGCGCCGGATTTAATATCAAATTTGGTATCGCGACAAGTTGCTTCTTTGTTTTCTAAAAAAATGCCTCACATTCTCAATACGTTCATATACTATAACTCCATACAGCAATCTTTAGCAAGTAAAACGACAATGCATATCATATTGCACGCGCCACGTAATAAAATTAGATGGGGAAGAAATTAAAGCCGCTGCAGTGAAATGCAAATCATCTCGAATTTGCTAGTGTTCACTGGAAAAGACCTAATTAAAGGCGATCGTGATATTGTACGAGTATTTATTCGTAGAACGAAACGTTTGATTTCTATAGTCAAAGACCTAACAAGAGAGAGAGTTATTGAATGAGTCCCGCTTATCTTATACCCGTATTCATAGTCCCTCCATAGGAAATAAGGATTTTTTGTTTCTGTCTGTCTTTGTTTTGCATAGGGTAAAACGTAGTACGTGAAACAAAGATAGACAATAGCAAGGTTGTCGTTTCTCAAGGAAGAACTATGAATACGGTCGTTAATGATATACCTCACCAATATTTTATATTTTTATTTAATATAAGCAACATTTAGTGACAAAAATATAAAATAAATAAGAAATGAGTAATATAAAAATTCGACATCTTGTTTCGTGCGCGCTAACATTTGAAAAAATCAGGTGCAATTAATTTAAATTTTTAATCGACTTATGTTAATAATAATGTAATCGTGCAAATTTATACTAAATTTTTATATTTTTGTAAAAGATTTATTGTAGAATATTTTACATATTTGCATATCATAAATCAATGTTTTTATAAAGTTTATCAAGTTTTTTAAATCGTAACATCACAGATTTTATGACACTAACTGATATTAATATGAGAAGTGATAATAGTATAATTAATAATTGACTTGAATAAAAATATTGTAAAAATAAATTCAAGCCAGTTTTATTTCGATATCCTTATCTTTTCATTATTGTGACTTATTAAATATGATAATTAATATTTGATACTCTTTCAATAAATTATTAATAAAATAAACATTTAATAATCCGATTTAATGAGTCGTTTAATAATCCATTTAATTTCCAATTTTTAATTTAATAATCCTTTGCATTAAATTATTTAAATTCATAAATTCGATGTTACGAAAGGTGATACGATTTTACGAGATCCACAGATACGATTTTAGCAACCAATTGCCTATACCATTTTACTACGTACGTGTTGCAAAAAGGCTTATAATAAAGTAATTTGTTATTTATGAAAAGTTAAACATTGTCAAACTACAATTTCCAACACTCATTTGCATACGAATTAATACCAAGTGAGAAATACAATAAAAAGTAACTTGAGTGATACGCAGTCGGCAACTTTCGTCTATATTCGAATTAAAGATTCACGTGTGCGCGGTATAACTTTTTATTTGTTTTTAGCGTGATCATATACCTGGAATTATATTAATTCTCTCCGCGAGGAAAAAATACAGGACACTGGTTCACATTGGACAAACACGCGATATCGCGAAAGTGTAAAACTTACATAGAGCCTTGCATTTTAATTCAACGCCGCCGGTAGAATCGAACGCGTGTCTCTAATCAGCTGTTGAGTCTACAAAGTATTATAGAATGAAATTCACGTGACGCACGACGACGCTCTACAAGGGAAGAAAAAGATACGCGCAGAGGTAAAGAGGAAAAGGAGAGAGGCGAGAAGTCGTTCGCGTTTAGAGATCAATAAGGGTGTCGAAGATAAGCCGCCGCTGAACGTTAACGCGTTCGTGCCGAAGCGGATTTTCATGGCTTTTCATTTCCATACGCAACAACGGGTCATACGGCTCGCTGCTCCGCGCACGTTGCATGCGCTATTATCGTTATGATCGCGTATACCGAGCGCGGTCTTACTCTGCTCGGTTAGCCGATTAAAAGAAACCGCATCCGAATTAGCCTGAATTTCTGCCTTCCTCTTGTTCTTTCTCTCTCTCATTTCCTCTCTTTCTTTGTCTCTCTCTCTCTCTCTCTCTCTCTCTCTCTCTCTTTCTCTCTCTCTCTCTTCGCTTGGTTTTATCTCGGTTTAGGCCGCCTCGCTCCGTTCCGTTATCGGGCGACTAATTGCGTCGCGGGCGAGCACGCGACCGACTCGACGACGAAACTGGATCAGCGCGCTTAATGCCGATCCCCCGTGGAATTTCGTCGACGCTGTCAACCGCGTTTAGCAATGATTCCGATAAAATGTAGATCGCGACGGCTTGGCAGTACCCGCAGCCACCGTTGCCGTTTCGCTCGGTTTGAAGAAACTAAACAGTAAAGGCTAGTAAAGTTGAGGACTCGCCTTGCGATTGTAACGATATATCAGGAAAAATTAAAAATTAACCAAGTCTTAAGCGCATCGAACTTTGAAGATGCAAATATACGAAATTTTATTCAGGAATTTTACTCTACGCGATTTTACCAAAGTGTCTGAAAATTTAGCTAGATAGATGGTGAAAATAATTTTTACTATGCTGAGAAAAAGAAATTGTTAAATTGACATACATTTTTCAATTTAATTAAATTTCTTTAATTCAAGTATTTTACTCAAATATATGAAATACTTGAATTTGAATTGAAGCATTTATATATTTAATTTAAACATCTCTACATATTTAGTTTAAATGGCATAAACTCGAAATGAAGAAATTTAATCAAATTAAAAATTTTAGTCAAATCAACAACTTTTTTCTCAGCCTACACTATTAAAATAATTATGTAGAATACTCAAACTGATTGCTACACTGAGAAAAGAATTCCTAAATTTCAATAAATATTTATTTGAATAGTAGTAATAAAATACTTACCTACAAAACATAAATGTTTTCTCTACAAGAAAAAATGATATTTAAATTAAATTAGTGGTTTTTGTACTAAATAAATATATATTTACATGTAATAAATATTTCATTAGTGCGTTCAAATAAACATTTATCAAAATTTAGTAATATTTCCTTCAGTGTAAATGTCCAAATTTTTTTTAGTAATCCCCACCATGCTTGAACGTCTTATTCCATAGTTATTCTGATTCAACAAAATCATTTTCAAACGTCCCTTTTCGAGCTGATAGCGATAAATAACTTTCTCGGACCTTTGCTACCGGAAATGCGCGCTGTCGAGAATGATTTTCAGAGGCGCAGTGCGCTAAGCGCTTGTTTTCGAGAAACTTTGGCCGTCGGCAGCTTCACCTGCTGCAGCCTCGTCATCGTTCGTGCGTACGATAAGCGCGAGAGGGGCTCGTTCGTCACGGCACGCACCCCGAGACGGGACGATACCTTTGTAAATTCACCCGACTTGTAATTCATTGGTCGCTCTCACACGTCCAGCGCGCGTGACGAACGCCTTTCGGACCCTCCGTTAATTAAGCTCTTCGGCATCCTGTTAAGACCGTTAAACGACGCGGTAAATACCTCCCTTTCCTCAAATTGCACGATCGCGAATATGCATATATTCGCATCCGTCTGGTAATCGTAGCCATAAAAAAAGCCATGTTATATCAGATGGCAAACGTGACCATGCATCGCGCATTCTTTATCAGGAGGGTATAATGCGAGCGATTGTTGTATAATTGAAAAGCATGTACACACGCAACAAATCTTTAGAAATAAAAGTTTGATCGAATAAAATTTACATTGCGATAGACTTAGAATTAACGACGGAATTACTTTACACGACATGTAGATTTATTTTATATCGCGAGACAATTTTATTAGCTTCTTAATGAATAATCTCTGCTTTATGTGCGTAAAATAAATGCACTGAGAATAATGACTGGATTATATCAACAAGACGTATATGACTGCGTTTTGATAAAACCAAGCGGAAATTCTGGGTATTATAATAGGTCTCTTCTTGATAACTGGAACATTTCATGTAGACTTTACTATCGCCCAGTATATTTTTACAAAACTTTTGATTTATATCTATTTTTTAACAAACCTACTGATTGAACTTACCAGATTCTCAATGCAACAAGATTCTTTCTTCAGTTTAATGATAAGAACAATTATCTTATTAAGTTATAAGAAAATTGCAATTTTAGAACATCACTACGAGATTGCTATTGGCGTTGATAATAGTAATTTATTCTACAAAAAAGAAACATCAATTTTTAACTTTTTAAAAGTCTGGTTAACTCTATAAATCAAAGCAAATCTCGACATAATAAGACATAATAATTTATAATGAAATTCTATATACGTGCTTTGGAATGGAATAAAATAAATTACGAAACGCGGACCGGAATTATTGACAAAATTTCGCCGAGTTTATACAAAATATAGAGAAACATATTTTCGAGTTTACAAATAGAATCTTATCTGCGCGTGCGAGACATCGAGAGCTAAGCTAACCGGATTTATATAGATTTCAACCCTTGATTTCAACCCCCCAATCGGTGGATCCGTAGTGAAACGCGTCGGCCTAAGGTCGAGCCTAAGGTAGGAGCGTACCCGGGCCATACGTAAGGCTTAAGAGAGGGTCGACGTGGTATCTAAGGGAGGAAAGGAGCACGCGATCAATACGGGAAGGACTAGCGGTGCCAGACCAAGGCGAGCCCCGTCGACCACCAACCTAACCCGATATCATCCCATCCCATGCACCCACCCAACCTACAGTTACCTTTAACTCAGCCCACGTCTCTTTCTGTCTTTCTCACGCGCACACCCTGACTCACCGCGAGTCACTGTCTGCGAATCGCGTTCGCTCTCCCTCCGCCCGATTTCCGCTCATATTGCTATCGACGTCCTTGACTCCCGATCCGACCGCCCGTTCCAAAAGCATCCCAAGGCTGATATCGTAAAGTTCACCGGGTAGCATCAAACCGGGCTCGCATGAGCTACCTAAGAACGGTTGCGAGCGATGCGTTCACTCGGCGAGTATTTCGCGGATCTCAGACGCGGGGCGCTTAGCTAAGTTATGCCAGGTATTACAAGGCTTTACACGATTATACTTCGCGCGAGCCGAGTACGATAAAGGTTCTATATAATTTGAATCTGGCATTAAAATGTCAGACGGTAATGGTATTAATATAAGTCAGAGACTGGCGATGGACTGGCGAAGGCAGCGGAGTATAGAATTACTCTTAAATTAATAGCGGGAAGCTTCTCGAGCACTTTTTGATCGCCGACGGAGAACAGAGATATTATATAAATTAATTAGCACTCTCTCCCCCCCCCCCTATTTGTTGGTAATGTTATAATAGTTGCTAGCTTTAATTAGCCAACAAATTTAAAGAATAGATGGATGTGTGTGATTAAGTTTTAAATCAAGCCCCTTCTTGGCAATGAAGCCAAAGTACATAAATTATTCCATTTTATAAATGGATCATTGCTAACTGAATAAAATATAATAGTTGTATCGAAATACGTCCATTAATATGAAATAATAAAGAATTGCAAACAAAGACACTCTTTTATAATGTTGATGGGAGGGTTGAGCGTCGCATGCTATAATTAAAGTAATTTTCACATGTTTTTGCGATGTAAGAAATATGGAGATGTATAATCTACAAAGAGAAACTTAAAAAAAATATTCATAAACTTATCAAAAATTCAAATTGCAATATAATAGGTGATAAGACTCTCATAATACATCCTGTAAAAAGGAATTGTTAAGAAGATTAACTTTAAGGATAACATCAAGGAATACATCAAGATCGGTGATCCCGTTGATGTTTCGTCGAGAGGAGGATAAAAGCAAATGCGCCGAATGTTATCTTATACGGAAAGTATATACCAAGGATACATTTGATATCACTGAACCGGTACTGCGTAATTGCCAGCTGCCACCATCCGGCCTCTACTAATTTTAGGATTACTAAGTCGCGTTGCATTAATGGTTATGCCGTAATTATATGATGCCAGAGTATTCGCCATTTCATAAAACGTAATTGGAGTGGACGGCCGAGGTTTCCTACTAACCTACCTTTTCGTATTGCGCGTTTAATGTCCCTTAGAATTTATTGTTATGTCTGGATATATTCCGCGTGAATAGGACAGAACGATCGGCGCTTCTCTTCTTTCATTTCGTGCGTTTTTGATCCGATTAAGCGTCAAAGCGTCGAAGCCGAGAAAATATTTGTGTGATTGGTGTAATCCCGAACTAAAGGCAAAATTATAATTAACGACAAGTACAGAAATTATTTCTCTCCTTTATTATCAAACAGATTTTGCTAATATAATTTTTGCTAGACCTTTTTCTCTCTCGTTAAAATACTGGATGAAATTTTATTCAATAAAACTTTTCGTTCTACCTGTTTACAGCTGATGACGTAACAAAAATCAACGAGATCCAATTTTGTTAAAATCGATTTCCTGCGAAACGCAACGTGCGTGATGCAAAATATCGGCAAAGCACTGCGAATACATTTATTGTATTCTCCGAATGCAGTAAGTATTCCCCGGCAATACGTTGCGTTTTTCTTTGTTACTGCATCGCCGATGGCGGTGAAAGTGTAACGATTATTTAAGAAAAAAAAAAAGAGTTTCGCAGGAATCGACGTTTCTGCTCGCGACTTCCGCGGGACGCGTAGACGCGGTACGACTTTCGTGTTGAATCCGATCGATTTAACGACGACTGGCCTATTTATCACGACCGATGCTTTCCCTTCTACGTGATGACTTTTTTAATGCTCGTCGTTGCTTAGTTTACAATCACCTTTTTAACCCTTTCACAGCTTAGCACAGCGGCAGCCTTAATTAAGCACAGTGAAATCTCATTTTCTCCCGACTTTCCACGGTTGTCAATATAATCGCAATTATTATAATTATTTAATTAACGGAATATCAGTTTTTAATACGTCAATAATGAATGTCGCCACTTTTACAAGTTTATTATATATTTTCACTCATGTAAATGGTGAAAGCACAAAATATAAAAGTTATAAAAATTTCATGCAATTGTAGATAAACTAAATGACTATAAATAAATATATTGGTATTATGTGTTAGATTGTTTACATAAATACCTTGAAATTTTTTGTTTAAGCACGTTGAGAGAAAAGTATTTGGTATTTGTGACTATAATTATTGTATGGTAAAGTAATTGTGGCTGAAAGCTCCATTTTTATACTTATTACTATTATAATGTTAATAATAATCTTATGTTTATTTTTGTAGCCACTATAAAAAAATTTAATTATAAATTATAATAAATTAATATATTAATGTAGTAAAATATCGCAACATGGATGATAGAAATAAAATAAGCATTTTTATATAGTAAATAATTATAGTAAATATGGCTATTTTTTAACATTTGTTTGTTATTCAGGTAATAATAATAACTAATAATTATAATTTGCGATTAAAACACCTGTAAATACAATTGGCAACAAAAATGATGACTATAAACTATAATAAAATTATGATAAATGAAACTGTTTTTTTTCTTTCTTTCATATTACTTTTTATTAACCAAATAGTCAACTAATTTGAAAAATAAAAGAATTACAATAACTTTTTTTTTCTACATTTTACTTCTGATAGTAATAAGAAAAAACAAAAAGAGACAGAGAGAAAGAGAGAGAATGAAATCTTGTTAAACTTGTGATGCATTTAAAGATAAGGATATATTTGATAGTCGCGTCTTTGAGTCAACATGGACAAAATTGGACGTTTGCCAAAATAAACTTGTTAATTATCCGCCCGGTATAGTCAATCCGCGAAAAGTCACGGTCAAAGAAAGTTAAAAAGTTGAATGGCTTTGCATACACCGTAACACACATCACATAAAGTCCGTGTTCGTAAAAGTTCGAGTGTGCGGTTACTCGAAGAAATTACCTGCGCCGCTTCGTGGATATTTCAAGTGCGAAAAGAGAACCTCATTCAGTACTTACGGGCGTGCATGCGAGCAACGTTACTTTATCCGCGAAAAAAAAAACAAGAAAGAATCATTTAATTATGCCTGATAAATTGTTATCTTACTAATAAAATTTTCTTTTTAAAACGAATAAGTTCTATAGAAGTCTCATTGATTTCTTAATTAATTATTCATCTTTAATTTGTAAATGGAAAGAACAATTTTGCTAAAGTAACTAAAAATTTAATAAATCTGAAAATAATTGTGTTGGTCATCGAAATAATTACAAAGAACATTTAAGCATAACAAGCAATACTGCACAAAATTTTAATACCGCTCTAGCAATCACCTATATGTTTATTTTCATAGTCTAATAAAAATTATTTTCAGGTCTGTATTCACCTAAATTCTTATCTGCTACAACAAAATCGTTCTTTCGGAATAATGATATTGAGATGAAATTAAGATATCTTTTTCAGTCAATAATTTACATTAAAATTGATGAAAAAGCGATCCTCAAAATGGCAAATTTAAAATTATTGTGTATTGAATAAATGCAATTATTTATTGAATAAATACTTATAATTTTTATAAGAAATTAACTTTATTACTTTCTCAGAATATAATATCGCACTCCATGATGCAACCTAAATCTAAATATTAGAGACTGTTTCCTATCTCCCTGGCTCGAACCAGGGTTACACCGCGCGCACGTTTACACTTGGCGCAGAAATCGTAAACTTTCGTCCGGTTCAACAGCTATAGGAAACCGCCGGCCGTCCATCCGGGACGAAGTTCCCTATCGCTTCTCGCATACGGAGCAATCAGCCGGGAAGCAGAAGGCACGGCTCGCCGCTGTGGCAGACATGCAACCATCAGCAACAAGTAAGACCTTATAGCACGGTGATCAACTTGGCCGTACGTTCCTTCTCATTCAATCCATCCAGCCAGCCAACCGACTCTGACTCGCTACTTCGCCAACTCTTGCCGCGTACACAGAATTCACTTAGGTCGACTTGGGGCGCATCGCTCGCTCACGCGGAGACGTGATCTAAATTGCACCGCGCGCCGCATGAGTATAACACGCGTTATACTCACGCCAAGTGGAGGAAAGTCCCACCGCGCGTCCTGATTGATGCGGAAAGTGGAGTTTATCCCTGGCACGATGGCCCAAAAGAATAGTCAATTGTTCTGTCGTGATCGCGAAATCGATCGAACGACGATACTGGATCTTACGAATAAATTGCTCTTACACGTAGAGAATTTTCTTTTAAAATTTACCCTCGAGATTGGTTTTTATCCTCGCAAGATAACATGGGCTTTGAAGAATTACGCTTTATTAATATAGTTTTGTAAGATTTTAGCAAAAAATTAAAACAATTTTATATTATAAAATAATTAAATTTTACTAAAATTTTACTAAAGGACAATAGCTGAAATGGGTCGATTTTTGTTCTCATATGTGGCAAATGGAAACGGAATGCCTTTCTTTGTAGTTACGAGTTGCTGAATCAGATTTTGATGTTCAACAAATTTTAATTTGCCGAAAAAGTATTAAAATATGCATATAAAGTTATTAAGTATCTAATATACTGCAAATTATTATTGTCGAGATTTACGGACGTATTAATTTGTGTTCTGCTTGATAAAAACAATAAAATTAATATCTGAAATAAAGATATTATAAATAACTGTTTTAAATTTTGACTACGACACTTGAAAGCATTGTTGTTCATTTCCTCAGAATCCTTTACATTCTATTGTAGTATTTAACTACCCGAAATTATAGGAATAATTCGCGCAAAAAAATATCTTTGAGCATTAAGATTTGTTTTAATCGAGAAATAAAAGTCTTCTTCGCTTATTAATTTTCATTTAATCGACATACAGTATACATAACAGCTTCATATACAGATTTTAATACTTTCCCGGCAAAATAAATTTTTGAAAAATCAGAATCAAAAATTCAGCAGTTCAAAACTTATTGTTAATAAAACAAAATATACTGTTTTAACTTGCCACTTTGAGAGTAAAAATTGGCTCATTTTATCCACTTCTTTAGTAAAATTTAAAGTAAAATTCTTCGAAATCTATGTTGCCCGCCAACTGCCATGATTTGAGGGTGAATTCTAAGAGAAAATTCTGTCCGTGTAATAAGAGAAAAAAACAGGCAAGGCAAAAGTTCGAATTAAGACACTCTGCGTTATGTTCACTGTAACTTTTCCAAAGAATCAAGCACCGGTCGTTGAGAATATACACAGAGAAAATGATTTCTTTGGACTTAATAAATTTTATTCTATCCGAACAAATTTATTTGGAATGGTCCAAACAAACTAAAGTTTAAATCAATAAGTACGACTAATGATAGTGTTATTTTCGTCAAATAATAGATGTTGTTTAAATAAAACAACATTTTTATTTAAACAAATAATGTTTTGTATAAACAGAAGTTGTTCCAATGAAACAACTTCAGTCAAGTAAATGAGAGTACTAATTTTATAATAAAATCTTTCTCTCTCTGAATAACAAAGAATATATTTTCTACAATCTGCATTATAGACGAACGCATACGTTAATATTAGCTCTCGTTTAGGCCGCGCATGAAAAAAACCGTTTGTGTTAATTCATTCAACCGTGAAGCATGTCATTTCGGGTTTATGACGTTTAAGTGGCATTTTGTGCTCCAAGCATCGAACAACGATGGAAAATAGTGGAGTTCCAGGATCGCGGACGGTAACGTTCGTGACTTGAAAGTAATCAAAGTCACGGAGGTAACCATGCCTGCGCGACCAGGTTTTGAATGGACCTCCTGCATAAATTGCTTATTATTACAGAAAAAAGAAATATATATAAATAGAATAATTTTTTAAAATTTACATACGCGCGCATGGAAAGTATCCCCATCTTCCCGTCATTCTTTCCCAATCGACAATTATAGATGTCAGCTTTGCCGCGTCGTATTATCTCAATTGCGGCGAAAGATATGGTTAGCCCGTCAGCATCATAGCATTAGTAGCATCTTTAGGATGTAGCCGTTCGCAGTCGGAGTTCGCGGGAAGCGTAGATGTAGTAGCGGGCACCGCGAAAAGAAGAAGGAAGGGGGATGGAAGAGAGAAAAAGAGGGAGAGCGAGAGAGCGCGCGGGGAAGACGAGGGAAGAGGAGGAGGAGGAGAGAAAAATAGCTCGGTTATGATTACGGGTTACCGGGTGGCGGGGGTCGCCCCGACCACGACCCTCTTTTACCGCTACCGCGCGGCGTAGCTGCCGCGTATTAATGCGATACACGATAGCCTGGTGGCTATTAAATAAAAAATATGAGAGCAAAATGGCTGCTTTCGCGGCGATACGTCACTGAGAGGCGTGATTTGTACCGAAGCCCGAGCTGGGGTAAAAATTGGTCGATCCGCTGCCGTGTACCAGAAATGGGGGGAGGGAGGGGGGCGGTGGCCCCCGCTAGAGCCTGGTCGCTGAATTTCGCCTGCAGTGATGTATCAACAACATAATGTACAGGTTCGCTGCATTTTGATCGACTCTGTCAGCGCTTTAACGGGTAATCTCGCGGCAGTACGTTTCGTACCGGCCGGGAACCTTGTTCGACCTTTCTTACGCGCCTTTGTTCCATCCGAAATTCCGCAGGATGCAAATCAGCGCAGGTCTCCGCCCGCGAACTTTTCGGCCGATCCAAAAGCCGGACCAAAAGCAATTCTCGCGTAATTAACGCAAAATCCGAGCAATTGGACTACGTTCTTAAGCTAGCCAATTTTAATGAAAAGAAAATATTTTAGCAAATTAAAATTCTCTCCCGAGAAGGTGTCCGTTTGGAATCGACTCGAGAATTGATCTCATCTATTTATTTGCATCTTTGTGGCAGCTCTCTCTCTCGCTCTCCGCTCGTCGTGCATTACGGCTACGCGCGTAATGGCGGCGTCTTGACGCGAAAAATGCAACCGTCCGCATACTTTTCCCCGCGAATGGCGCGCGAGTTAGTGGCCGGAGAAAAGTTTATTCGAGTTTCATAAAGGAACGAAAGCTGAGAGCCGTGCGCGTTCTCGACGGGGGGCCCCCCGCCGTGTATCGTGCATTCGCGCCGGGTGATAATTTCCGAGAGACGACAGAAATGGATTGGCGAAGTATGTTTCGCTCAACGATCGAAAAATCCGACCGTCCGGCCGGATAATCAGCGTTTTATTGGTTTACTTCAGAGACAATCGAGCGCTCCTAGGCATCGCTCGCGCTAATTCGCTTAAAAAGTTGCCTCTCAGTCAAGATTAAAAACAGTGAAAGAAAGAAAAATATTTTTCACAATAAAGATTACAAACTTCAAGTGAAACTTATTATTTAACGTGAAAATTATTAATATACCTATTAGATATATGTTCACACATAAAATAATAGTGTTAAACATTAATATCACAAATTAAAACCAATATATTCTATTTAACAATCATTGTTTCGTACATAAACTAGTAATTATACAAGAATAAGAAATACTGGAGAAAATAATTTTGCTGAAAGGCAGCTTTGAAAACAATTATGTGTAACCATTAAAAAAATTGTATCGTATGTTTATTTTGGTTAATTAAAATGTCAAAATTATTTGCAGCAACATTATCATGCTTGAGCGTTTTACGAAATTATTTCGATGCAAACATAAAATTATTTTTTGATAATAAAATTATTATTTGTACCCGCAACTATTTTTAGATGCTGCAGTAAAATTGTTCTCTCCGTGCTTTTTTATACGTATAATTTAATCTTTATTAAAGAATGAATAATCTTAAATTTAACAAAATACTTTATTATTATAATAGTCATCTAGAGAGAGACAGAGAAAGCACAATATGATTGTTTTGATAATAATAATATTAAAAAATTCTTATTCTTAAAGAATATCGTTATTTTATATTCGATATTTTCCTTTCAACTTATAAAAATTATTGAATATATTTTTCTTAATAAAACTATACAAAATTCTTTGTGTAAGCAAGTTATGTGTTTAACGTCATATAATCTTGCTTTAAGAGTCGATATTTCAAAAATAAAAATATTCCATGAAATAAGAACGTTCTTCTTTTCTATGCACGCACGTTTCATACTAATAATAATTTTAAATTTTATCGTTAATTTTTCTAATAAAATTAGGAGATTTATTTAAAATTCTAATTGAAATTATATTAATTTTATAACTATGAGATTCGGAAAATCTTCATTATGAAAGAAATTTTTAATATGCAATATTAGTTATTATTTTTCCGGGTCCATTTTCTTTCAATGTGACTCGTGAATTTGCGAAAATGGCGATGTTCAGTGTAGCGAATTACCGGCGCGACTGTTTCGTGTCGAGTTGATCGAAGAACGCTTTCGGTCTGTTTGAACCTTTTAGGTCGGAAATTCAGGAGAAACGCGGTTTCTCTCTCGTTCCCTTTGTCTTTCTTTCTCCCCCTGTCTTCGCGCGCCACGGCAGAAGTGACGAAAAAGGGCAGTAAACGTTTTACGCGAGGAAACTTTCGTAGAAGTAATGTATCCGCATACCGTTTAGAGAATAGTAAGTATTAAGTAGGAAGGTACCTCCTTGCACGCTACTCACGAAAAACGATACTTTAACGTGGCAAAAGGGAAAAGTCCGTGTATTTGATTTCAGTTGTTTCTTAAATATTCAACGTTTAGCACGAGAGCTCGTTTCGCGTGTCTTCGCCGTACTTGCTGTCGCGTTAGCTGCATTCTCGACAATTGAGCCTACCGTGTGTCAGTGTATCGTTTAGGAATTTAATTCGTCGTTGTTAAAAAATATTGTCGACGCATTATTCTCGAATATTGATTGTACGAGAAATTGGAATCCGTGGTTGAAAAATTCTTTTTTAATTGGTTTCATTAATCATAAAATAATTTATAATGCAATCCCGGGAAATTATTTCCAAATATGGTCAGCGAATCATCATTTCAAAAAAGAGTATAGTATAAAGAGATATCAAGTTTACGTTTAAAATTATGATTTTTAATTATAGTACGATGATCCGTCCGCTGTTGTTTCGTCTCGGGAAGAGTCCCATTATGTTTCAGTCCGCACGCGTATACTTTTTCGATATCATAATACAAATTGCGCGTTACGATAGCAATAAATTTAAATTAATAAATTAGATGTCCCTGGTAGTAAACGCGCTAGCTCGAACCAGCAGCGTGAAACCGCCTTCCAAGCGTGAAAATATTTAATAGGTATGTCCACCGTACACCTCGGCAAAAACATATTAAAGCAAATTAACTTTCCTCGGTCGTGGACATTCTTCATCGAGTCTACCTTGAACATCACGATGGTATCTAATTGGAAACCTGTTCACTATTTTGGGATATCTTTTAAAATAATGTAATTTAATGCTAACTAAAAATGCTCAATAATTTTTAAAATTAATTCCCCAATTGTTTGAATTTATGTTAATATAAATCAGATATATATATATATATATATATATATATATAATTCTTTTTTACGATAAATTATTAATGAAATAAGCATTAATTAATTATTTTTTACATTTTTAGTTATTTCAATTTATGAATTCAATAGTTTCAAAAGTGATAAGATTAGACAATGATTATACCTCTTGTAGAATGTTGCAAAAAAATTTATACTAAATTAATTTGTTATCAGTAAAAGACTGAAACATTATAATTGAAACGTTAAGATACAATTTTTCAATTATTTCAATTTATTTGTATACAAATGAAAGTAAAATAAGAAATCTAATAAAAATAATTTAAATACAAATTCCGACAACTTTTCCTTATTTAAAGAGTTAATTTTGAAAACGGCAATGCACAGCAGTTCTTTCTTTCAGCAAGCGCTCTCTTTCTCCGCACGAGACAGATCTCTTCGACGCCTATGAAGACGGGGGAGTCTGAGAGGTTGGAAAACGCAGCGTGAATGCGATGTGATCTACGCACGGCGGCGATGCGGCGGGCGCTGATTTGATGCCGTGTAATTCGATAGACGCGAATTCCTCTCTTCGTGAGAGAGACAAGACAGAGGGTAGACGTCGTGCCGCGTCTAAACGAGTCGTTCCCTCAATCGCTCTCTCGCCTCGCGAACACACCGTCGGCGTCGCGCGATTCACGGTATAATTGGGAAGGGGTATAAAAATCCGATCGCGCTCAGCCGTAATTTCGAGGATACCTCGTGGTGGCGGCGGGCTTGTCATAAACCGGATTTACCGTCGGGGTTCGTAAAGTTTATGAGGATCGGCGAAACGGTATATGGCGCGTGGAAAGGAGAGACGGCGCTGTGAGAGACGGCGCTGTTTGCCGGGAAGGGAGCCGAGGGTGGTCGCGGTTGGGAGGAAGAGGCGTGGGAGGCAAAAGGGAGGTCCTGGAAAGTGGATTCACGGAACCCGTGCGAATTGTATAAATATGTTATTGATATACGAGCCGGTGGATGGCGTGAGGTAGATTACCCGGAAACTGGTATCCAGGTTCAAGGAACACGAGCCGGGCTTGAGCCAAGCCTCCCCGAGCCCGGTCAAGAAAATCAAGCGCGACCTGATTGCATCGCCATTTTCATAAATCGATACCGTGTCTAGAAGATACGCGCTCGCGCGTTGTTGATTTATACCTCGTGATATAGTCAAAGTTGCGCGTTGAGTTACAGCCTTTTAAACATCCATAATGAAAAAGAGTTTGATAATAATAATCAAGTCCAGATAATAGTTATCAAGCTTTGATCAAATAATTTCAATTAAATGTTCGGTTCGTATAACCAAATATTTTCTAATATTTAGTAATTGTTTGATAACTGTTTATTGCGTCTATTCACTATTATTAAATGTTAACGAATCAAATCTTACCAATTTACGTTAATTAATTTAAAGATTCAAATTTAAACCAATTCCCTGAGTTAAATAACATTCTGTCACTTTTAACTTCTATAACACATGTGTTGAAATTTATTATTTTAACACAAAATATATATCAATCCATTTCCGTGGTTGAATTGCCTTTGATATACTTTGTATCATGCGTTTAAAGTAAACACCACTTACTATCGGTTAATTCAATACATTTAAAATCAACGTAAAAAAAATGTAATGCCGGTTTATATGGGCAATTTCCTTTTTTTATAATTTTGTTTAATTTCTTATTTAAAGTCTTTTATTATATTAATGTTGATTTCATTTTTTTTAAAACTCCATCAAATAGAGTTTTAAACAAACTTTCTCAGAGTTTTTAAAAAATTAAAATGTGCTTCATACAGTCCAAATGCAAAACGTAAAATCTCCTATAAAAAAAGTTGCAGATAATTGCATATATTATTTTGATTATTTACAACAACGCAAAAAGAGAAACATAAAACTGCGATAAATTTGCTTAATTCCCCGATAAAAGTGATATCAGTCGCGATCATCGATATAGTTCCACGTCGCTTATCGTTTCACGATTCGAATGCACGCGTCGTCGCTGTTGTCAAACGAGGCCCGTTCGAGAATTAGCTTCGGGCGTATAAGGGTGTATGTAACACAATTAACGAGTCGACAATTAATAACTTGTCGTTATATAACTTGTCGTTATAGATGCTGGTAGAGTCGTTCGATAGTAGCGATGCATGTCGCTCGGCTCGCGCATGAAATCGCGCGCGTACAGAGTTCGTACGTGCAAGTATAATATTCTACACTCGTCTCCTCCCGCTCTATTCTGATCCTCTCGGTTTTCCCTCCCTTCGCTTTTCTCTCTCTCTCTCTCTCTCTCTTTTCACTAAGCTCTTTCCCCCTTTCTCTCGCGTTGTTTGTCCCCCTTCCCTTTTTCTCTCTCGTATCCGCAGACTCGCTCCCTTTCCCTCGTGTGCGCACCTAAAACGCAAGAAAGGGAACGTAATAGCCTTGCATGATACACGGCCATTAATCCGTGTATATACCCTTCCATACTTTGGAGGAATAGACACCTCGTACGCCTCGGTTTCATAGCCGGTTCATCAGCCGGATATCTCCCTGCTCTTTCTCTTTCTTTCTTCGTTCCCTGACCGCCTTCCGTTCTCTCGCTTCGTCCTGTCTCTTCCTCTCACTACCGATGATTTAATTTCGGCGCGCGCGTTTCGCTACGACGCGACTTGAGACTTCTATATGAATCAATTCACTTTATCGATTTAAAAAGGGTACACGAATAACTGTGGCATTTTGTAAAAAAATAAATTCAGACTTATATTAAAAATCTTTCTCCATTTTATATAAAATGTAAAAATATTATTATATTTTTGCAATTATGATATTGCAGTATATCTTAACCAAAATTAAAACTAAATCAAGAATAAATAAAATTGTGCTTCAAAAATGGTATTATAAATAATGCATATAAAAATTTAATTAAACAATAGCTCTGTAAAAGTAAAATCAATAATTAAAACAATGTATAATTAATATGACTCTTATTTTCTATATCGCATATTTAAAACATTCAATTTTATTTGTGTACTATTAAGGGAGAGTAGTTTGATATTTCAGTTATTTGGTATTATTACATGTTAAAAATCTTTCAATAATAACAAATTAATGTGTTATAAGCTTTTCTGTAACATGATACGAACGGTATGATTTAGAAAATCTAGTCGCCTAAAACCAACTTGTAATGTCTTAAATTGTATCATTTTCGAAAATATCGAATAAAAATATAAAAAACCATAATCTAATAATTAATTAGTTAATAATTTATTGAAAAAAAAATCAAACATTCAAAAATTAATAAATAACAATAATAAAAATGTAAGAACACTGAAATAAAACTGTTAACTGAAACTTAAATTTATTTTTTTAATTAACATATTTTTATTTGTAGCAATTACTAGTTTTATCATTTATCAATTTTATATTAATATCATTTTTTTATAGCAAAATTTGTGATGGTACAAATTAAAAAATTTGATAAAGTTTATAAAAATATCGATTTAATTTTTAATAATAATTGTAAATATGTATGTACAATAGGTGTAAAATATTCTACAACAAGCCTTTTTTATAAAAATATAACAAATCAAAAGAAAATTGCACAATTAAGTTATCATTTGCAATAAAAATTGATAAAAAATTTACATCGGTTGTAGTACTTGATTTTCTAACATGCAGTGATAGAAGGCACAAAATAAAATAAAACTTGTTAAATTTTTGCCTATGTATATCATTTCTTATTTACCTCTTTATTTTTATCGCTAAATGTTGCTTATATAAGTAAAAATGTTGCTTAAATATAAAGTATATAAATATAAAGTATATAAAGTAAAAATATAAAATATTGAATAGGTACATTTTAGAACAAGCATTCAACAACTTCTCTCTAGCGACATGTAAATTATTCATCATTTGACAAACAGCTTTCGTTACCTATTTTCGAGGAAAAAAAAACAAAAATATTTTTATTTATTGCAACAAATTTACTAGTTGTCTTATTTGATATAAAGCTATTACAGTCAAAATTGATCAGAAAATGTATCTATTTTCGTCGTCTCGCTCGCTTCGCTACAGATTCGCTTTATTTAATCGAAATAATATACGACACTCCCCTGCCTTCCCTTCGCCTCTACTTCCCATCAAACGTGACGTCGAATCGTATCGTTTTTCTGACGGACAGTTCCAATCACGGAGTCGTCATTCGGTAGCACGCCCGTTTCTCTTTTCTTGCTTGCTCATTCATCTCCCCATCTGTTCGCATACACTCACACCACCAACCGTCGATCAATCGTGAATCGTAGACGGTGCTTATGGCAGGTGAATGTATCGCACAGATAATATCGCCGCTCGAAATGGAGTCGATCGTTTGTAGTCGCTGACTTATCATATCGCGGTTGATTGGTCCTTAACGATTAGAATCAATAAACTCAAACGTCGATCTTTTTTCTCCATTTACGCGGATTGACGTAATAGCTTCTTACATAAGTGTTTAAGAGATAAATATCTTTGGTAAATACGTTATAAAAATGAGTTAAAAGATTTAACATAAATTGGAAAAGGAAATATAACAAGAATTTCCTTTAACGAGGACTGTAATAAAAAAAAACGTAACAATAATAAATTAAGTTTCAGGAGATCCCTTATGCACTTTTCCGTTTTAAATTTTTGTGATTCGGTCCCGATCAAAATTTTTTAAACCGCAATTGATATTTAGAGACAAAAAGAGTTTCTCTTTTCAAAAATTTAATTGGTGATGGGATAGAATATCTAAAAAATAAAAGATTTAAAAATTGACAATAAAAATTAAAAAAGTAAGAAATCTTCCCCCTTTTTACTGACAAATATTCAAGAAGCAAATAAATAATTTTGCTTTTCCTTTCGAGTAAAATAATTTCATATAATTATTATTCAAATAGAAAAATCACTTGTCAATAAATAGACAGATCTCTTTTATTTCATTTACCTCCACTTTCAACCCTTATATCTTTTCTTCCAAATATAGCATTCTATCGCCGACTAGATTTTCAAAAAAGCAACTTCTTACTTTTAAATATTAATTGCGATTTAAAAGTTTTGATTAAGACCTAAATAGTAAATATCTAAATCTAATGTTAAGTACCAAATCCTTACGATATAAAACGATATTTATTAAATCAATATTCTGCATGATAGAATCACGCTATAATACAGCTGTATTATTTCTGCTGTGTCATATACGTAACGTTTTTTTTTATATTTATATATATAGTATTTATATAGACTGATATCCCCAGCTCGATCGCTAATCGTGAAGAATTAAAACGCACGCATGAGGCATTTGTACCGCTGACAAAGCCATCAGACCATAACTTTTGACGCGCGCTTCCGTTACTAAGGACGCACCGCATCGCATCGCATCGCAAATCGGACGAATATTTCACGCGACTCGACGCCGTCACTTGTCCCTCGAGCGTGGATCAGCGGACGAGATCTCGTTCGCGCGGCGATAGATTTCTCCGCCACGGTTAGCGAATTGAGACGATCGATTGGGAGCGAGGAGAAAGCAGGTGTCCCTCACCGCGGCAGGGCGATAAATACGAGCGCGCGTCAGGCTGATATGCATTTTTAAAATTTCGTGCGTTCAAATGAGATCGTAAATACGGGGTTGTTCTACGTAATGAGCGTACCTCGACGGGTACTCACCTGTAGGAACATTTCGCCGTCGAGGTGATGATGGTCGTAAGCGGCGAGCGCCATCTCCCTCGCCCTGTAATGCGAGTCGTGGTGCGAATTCTCCTCCTTATCCTTGTGCATCACCACTGTAACAGAGTAAAGCAGATTGTGAAGATACGAGATCGGAAATCGGAAGGTCGGTGTAATCAAAATCGCACGTTTGTCAGGGTGCTCGTTACGATTTCTGTACTCGTGAATCAACTTGTAAGGCGTACGTCTTTTCTTGTTCTCTTTCTTCTCCTCTCCTGCGTTTCTCCGATATCAAATGTATAATCTCATCCTTTTTATCGATCGCTCTTTGAATTACAGCCTATGATTAAACCGGTTTCCCTTGATTTAATCGATTGTAATAGTTATTGGTACCAATAAATGTATTACTGGATAGATATACGTAATCGAATTATCTAGGTAATCTCTATTTAATGTGCCTATTTATTTATTAATATACAATACGTTACATGCGCTTTTATTTAACGATTGCACCGGGACCTCTACACTAATCGAGTTGATTTCTAATGTCCCTCGACGGTTTTAAGGCACGAAATGGCAAAAGTACAAAAAAAATGATCGCTTCCATGTGGAAAAAAAGCCGCATTAACGCGATAATGTACAGCGCCGGGCATAAAAACCGTTGGGGAAACATCGTCGAAAACATGCACGGAGAAAGAGAGAGAGAGAGAGGATAATTTCGACGGTGCAATTAAATTTCAATCAGGCAGTCTCGCGGCGTACTTGTTCGCAAATCTTAATAAGACTTCCTCCCCCCCTCCTTCTTCACCGTCTCCCCACACCCCCTTTTTTTATCACGTCGACTGCAAATCACGGAAATGATTAGAGGGTTTAAGCGGGCGCCCGTCGTCATCCCTCAGCATACGAATGCGAAAACGAGGCACCCGCTCGCGCAACCGACCGCAATCACAATCAGCCTTACGATTTCTCTATTCCACGGCATGAAATTGCAGCAGTTTTCCGGCCGAGAACTTACGACGCGATTTTTACGACGTCTACGGGAGTTATAAATGCCGCTTTCTCGAAATCGTAACTGAAAACTAGCATCTTGGCCTTCGGGTTACGTGTTAGTCAGTGGAACGTTGATGTATTCAGTTTGATCTTGCTAAGTAATTCTCATATTTTGTGGCACATTAAAAAAAAAAAAAAAAAAAAAGTATCAAACATTTGTATCAATTTAAAACTAATACATGATAATCATTGAAATTACATTCTTGCTTATACATGAAACAATGATAATCTTACTTATGTTAGATATAATTTAATTTTTTTTAAATTAATAATTTTGAATTTCAACAAATTATTACACTTTTATTTCTTCAATATTATAATAGTCTGAAGAATCATAATATGGTTAATAATAATAGTATTAAAAAATTCTTTTTAGCAACTAGTATCTGTTTGATTTTATATAATCTCATTTCAATATTTAACATTTCGAAAATAATGCTATTCTCAAAAGAACGTTTTTTTTTTGTACATGTAACTTATTTTGAGAGAGAAAGGAAGCAGGACAAATAAATAAAAAAATAAAAACATGAATATGATTACGATATTTTAGCTTCCATTACCCAACAAAAGATAAAGATAATTTGTGAAAAAAAAGAGACCGAAAATGTACAACGGGCGTAAACGGACGGTCGATTTACGCAAGACGCCACATGAAGGATATTCATCGACGATTTGCATAGGCGATTGATGATCCTGATTGGAGATTATGGCCGGTGTAAAAAGAACAACGACGGAATTAATATCATGTCTCTCGATAAAAGCAAAGATGTGTTTCCGGTGCTTCGTCCGGTCGACAATCAGCACTATACTCGAATCACATAAATTTTCAGTTTGCCTCATCATCAGGCGGTGCGTTACATCGTTCGCGCATCGACTGCCCGGATTAAAAGTCATTAAAGTCAGCCGTAACAAACCGACCCGTTATCAGATTTGTCATATTATACGCTGTAACGTTGGTTTGCAGTTTGCAGATTTTTATGAAAGATTAAAGTGACGATGACGTCGGCGAGGGGCAACTGAAAAGGGCGACGGACACTTTTTACCGTAACGCAAATTTATGTTTCTCGGCCAACGATAATTAAGGCGATTACTGTCAAAGATATAAATTTGACCGACGTTTCTATGTAGACTCGATGATCGGTATCAACGTTTTTCGTCATAATAATATAGTAAATCGATAAGCTTCCTTACTTCAGTTAAATAAAATGAAGTCGTTAAATTTTATGTTATTAATTCTTGTACCGCAAAAACGAAAAACAAGGAGAAAGAAATAAGACTGCACATAAGATTTAAACGCCTTTCATTTTAATCTCGCAAACTTATCTATATATATTTATTTAATATTTATATGTAACATATAGTTATCTTATTTACTCATAAAATGAACATTTCGTGTACTGATAGAAAAAATTATTTGATTCAAATAAATATGTTATCAGTATTATTCGAATAATTTATTTGCATTCAACAAGTTTCAAATATTGCTTGTTTAATATAAAATAAATATTTGAAAAGTTTTAATAACATATTCATTTTAACAAAGTAATCTCTTCTCTTGATCTTGTAATTTTTAATTTTTGCAGGTTTGAAGATTTCGAGAAGATAAGCCAGCGCGTACTCATCTACTTTTCAGATACAGACTTTGTTGTTTCAGCCGTATAAATGATGAATGTTACAAATGTAGTGCGAACAGATCGGAAACCGGGCGCTTTGTCTTGCATTCGCAAGTTGAAGTCACGGCGACATTAACGCGACCGGTTTATTATTTAACACGACGGTGGTCTCGTATGGTCTAATTATGGCGCGCATATTAAGCAGGGAGGCAAGCAGGTGTATGCAACTGTAACAGATCGACGGTGTATTATAGGGTTTAAGAGGAAGTGTCGCTCACATCCTGTCACGTATCGCTGCCGTCGTTCCCCCGGGCCCACCGTTAATCCGTTTGCGCTTAAGTTGTTCGGACATCGATAGTCCTTGGGTTCGCGCGAGGGAAAGGATGAGAGGCGCCGCACGTTTTTAACGAAAAATTCGGCCCACTTTTACGATCCATTATCTACACTGAGACGCGTAAATTACTCTACACCGAGTGTAATAAAATGAAAATTACAGTCGAGTACAGTCGAGAATGGGGCAACAAAGAGAAGGTCTGCGCATGAGGCTTATCTTAAAACATAAATATTTAAGTAGAGCGTGGCAATATACACGAAATCCTTTCCATATTTAAAAGTATTTTTACTTTTTATTTTTTTTTTTTTAGATAACGAAATAATACTCGAATATCGCGCGCGTCTAATTTGAATCTCTATCGAAATCACTTCCAGCTCCGATTCAATTAAACTTCCCTCGACCTGTCATTGAATACTTAACGATATTTGTTCAGGCCTACCCTCTCGCATTTTATAGATTTCACATGATACGAATCACTTCTGCCTTTCACAATTGCTGTGTCCAAATATAAATCGAAATATTTCTTAACTATTCGTCTCTTCTTCCGTACTGAAAAAAAACTTTTACTTAATATTTAAATATTAATTTTGTCTCATTTCGAAAAGAAAATTCAGCTATTTTTCTATAAAATCTTTTTCCATACAAAAAGCATTAACGCATAATTAAACCATCCTATTCAATTTACGTCTCACTGAACGTTATAAATTTATAATTGATTAAATTAAATCGATTATTACAAAAAGAACATGAGTTACATTTTTTCGAAAATCCCCTTTTTTGCTCATTAAACTTGAAATGGGGCACATATTCAGTGCAAATGTGGCACTTGTCCCAGACTTCTAAGAGCTTAAAGTAAACACAGTAAATAAACAAAAAACGTAAAAAGAGTATTAATTCTAAGAACTCGTCTCCTTTCTTCCTTCTTCTTGTTTAACTTTGGTTGGTATTAGTCATTTTCATGTTAAATATAAATTCTCTTTACGGTTTTCAAGCAAAATGATAACGTACGATAATCTCTTTTTTATTTGTATTTCATTCTTAATTCGATCATAATCGGTAGCCTTTATTTTATATTATGTTTATTATAACGTTGTTCTACAAACACAAACTCCGAAGTTTGTAACTACATAATTACCTATTTATTTATTCAGTATATAATTACGGCGTACAATGATGAAAATTGTGTGCAATCGATGCCTTGCTCCGCCTGATATTAATCCTATAAATTAATATATTAAATATTAATATATTAATATATTAAATATGTATTACTTATAGAACATTCTCTAAATTTTGCTCTATAATTTTAATAAAATAAATAAAAGTCAGCACTGAATATTTTTATTAATCAAGTATCTTTTTCTAATGTTCGTTAGTCATTTAAAGTTAAATAATTTTTAATTAATACTCAATAATTTGAAAAATGTAACTCGTTCCCTTTTTGCACTCATCGATTCAATTGTATTAATCCCGATCACTACAGCGTGCATACCATTTGGTCACATCGTCGATTGGCTAGTTTGATAAAACATTTTTTGATTAGTGATAAAGCAGATAATATCTGAGCATCGGCCGGTGTAAGTAGTCTGTGTCTTATCGTTCGTGTCAAACGAGCCCCTCTCATCATTATAACTAACTCGCAAATAATAACAATAATTTGTTGGCATGATCATCTTTTCTTCTCATTAAACGGACATGCGGCTGGACGTATGTTCCGATTGCGCGAGGCGTCACCAACCCAAGAAGTAACAACGTCGAATGACGTCGAATGAGAAGCATTAAACGGGCGGCGGTCAGTACCGCAGGGCAACGATGCGTGCACCGGGAGATGTGCGAGAGCAGGGCGCAACGGTCACTCGTAAATAGTCGCACGCAACATCGTGAAGCACTCGGCGTCATCGCCACGCGACCCTCTGGGATGGGATCCATTAGGACGACCGTCGAAATGACCGCAGGATGCGCGGACGGACAAGGAAGCCGCGGGGATGTAACATACGCACGTGCGTGTCCGGTCACCGGGCCGTCGATCGGGCAATTCGATTTTTCGATCGCCGCGAGACCGGACAAGGGGACCACCACCGGTCTAACCATTCGGATCTAACGACCATGTCTAATGCTTCCTGAAACAATGACTTCTTCGCGACGAAAAGACTCAAGGATGTTTAGAGTGGTAAACGACGAGACAAATAGAAACGTTTTGCGGGATACAAATGCCGAACGGTGTAAAATGTTTGCGCTTTCTCTATATGAACTATAATATTAATTAATATTAAATAATATTCTTGTAGTATTAATAAAAAATAGTTATATATGTCTACTCTTAATAATATTATAGAAATATTATACGAAAAAATAAATGATATTATTTACTTCGATATTTAAAATTATTGGGAATATTATAAACTTTTAAATATAATAATTATACAGTTTGTGAATATTTGATGCATAATAATTCACATTAATTTTTGATCACAATAATATTCATAGAACATTTTCATAATATTCCACGGATATTAAAATAATATACCACGAATATTATGTAAAAACAAACATTACCACAATATTCTCATAATATTAAAAAATATTAAATAATATTCTAGGAATATCGTGTGCTTTCAGGATTATTTCAGAAAATAAAAATAAGGGAGATATACGTAAGATTGTCGCAGTCATACATCTTCAGTGTCCTGAAAGAGGAAGTGTTATTCAAAGACTTTAATTACAATTATTAACGCACGAGCTTTAATCACGTACGTGCACCGATGTTAACTTAACCCTCCCGTTTGTCCTCACGTGTATAATCATACTTAAAGCGGTTATATCGATAACGTGGAGTTAACAATAGCCGCCGGCGCGCGCAGTGAGAGATGTGTGAAACTCGCCGGAAAAACGTCGCTCGTGGGCGACAGGCGTAATCGCCGTCGAGGGCGGAACGCGAGAGCGGAAAATAGAGAGAGATGAAAAAAAGTACGGAAAATATAACGGGCGACACGGGAACGCAAATGCGATCACCGTCGCGCGGTGCGGCGCGGAGAAACGGCGTGAAGTTCTCGAACGCGGGGAGGTCGCGCCATCGCGATGCGCCGCCGCGCCGCCACCGCCGCCGCCGCCGCGCGCTGGTGCAATCAGTAATAATAATTACACTTCCTCCGGCAAGGTCAGTTTATGAACACATATACGCGCCGGAGAGGAACGCAGGAAGCGGCGGGATCTAAAAGCGGAGGCGGAGGCCAATCAGAACGCAGCGCGGAGCATCCAGCGGGAGCGGAATGGCGCGCGCTGGGGAAACGCTCGTGCTCTCTCCTCGTCAGATGTTTACGCTGTCGTGGTATCGGCCTCGCAATGATGCGCCTCGCAACCTTTATCGCCCACGCCTGCCGCGCACGAGCGTCAATCAGCCACTGGAAATTGGCGCAATTGAATGTAGCGCGTTATTTTTAGAAATCATCGTCGCCGCGAGATGTGAGTAACACTCTGTTACGCCGAGACGGAAGAGCTTGCCACAAGCGCCGCTTGTTTTAAACGATTCGACTCGATTATGAGAGACTTGCGAGAATTTTAATAAAACACTTTAGAACCTGTTCCTTTGATAAAAAATGAAAAATTTTTTAACGATACATAAAGAAAGAAAATTAAGATTAAAAGATGCAAAATATTCTAAAATTCTTGTATGATTTTTACTTACGAGAAATGATTCACCGCGTCCATCTAGTGGCGGTATCGCGTACTGCTAATGGATTCCCAAAATCCTTTCAGATGAAAGCATTTTCGCAACACTCAATATGCTTACAAATTTATTAAATGTGATAGATTTCGTGCTTGTAAGCATCATTTATTCCTGTTAAACATTTTATAAACAACAAGGATGAAATGGTGCTAACAGCGCCAAAGCAAAAACACAAACATTGCAAAATCTTTTCAGAATTGTTGCGTATAAAATGTGAAAGATTTGAAGAAATAATTTTAAAATCTGTCTAAAAAAATTTTCTGCGAGAATCGGTGCTGGGTTTATATAAACTATAATTTATCATTTTCTAACATTTTTTGGCATCAATGAAATAAATGAAATAAATGTCCAAAGCAAAAAATTAATTATCTCTCAATTTCTTTTTCATCAACGAATCCCGATTCATTCGCAATCACGAAAGCCGGGGTTGGAATTCCACGGTCTCGCCCGTCGCTCGCGTCAACGACCGTTTTCATTAGATCGTCCCTGCGATCGCTCGGTCGCTTCATTAAGCACCGCCGCCCTCATTTATATAGACGTCTTTGAAGTGCAAATAATGACGCTGCTCCTCAGGGGTGCCTTTCCTACCTACCTTCTCGCGGTGACTTGGCGTTTTACGCACCCCGCCGCCACCGGCGTCGACCGCGGCCGGCGGTCGTGCGAACCGGACTAAGTGAACGGTTAAATAAGTGATTATCTCCCGATCGCATAATCGATCGATGATTGATGGAGTCGGTGCCGCGAGACACGACGTGTATTAACAAGCGCACCCAACGTTAACTGCCCACTGGGACGCGCCCGACCACCCGTTAGATTGTTTCCGATGTCACGCGGAGAAAGCGAGCGACGTCCGTCCGTCGGTATGATTTGGGAGGGCTGCGTTTGTTTCGTTTTGTAATTACGACGGTCACGGGGTGTGTGCGACTTGGAATAAACGCGCCAACGTGTTTGCGTAAAGTTCCATAAATTAAAAAAAAAAAAAACGCGAAATGACATAAAATGTTATAAATGGTATATCTTAAAATTCTGAGAAAAAAGAAAATATATAAGGTTTAAAAGGTAATAAAGCAAGAAGAAATGTCAAAGTGCAACTGTATATTTAGCGTATAATTTAGTATAATTATATAAAGTAAGCGAAACTTTTTTCGACAAAGTGCTCTTCTGTCAATCAAATCCAACTAATTATATAACTATAATAAATAATACATTCTCCAATTAAAATAATTTTACATATACATATACGATGCTGTTGATGAAAACCCGTAGCTCCTAATCTAAAATGTCATAGTTTGAAAGACGAATTTACCAAGATCAGATATCAATATAAATATAAACATGTATAGTAACATCAATTAAATTAAAATATAACTTTCTTGCTCGTTTATTTCAGCCTTTTAAACCTATGCATTTGTTAATTTAGTACAAGCTAACTTATTAAATTTACTTTAAAAAAAAAAAGCTCAATAAACGAAATGCAATCGTGGTTGCCCAGTAAAAGTATGGTTACATTTTATTCGTACATCATTAATAATAAATCGTATATAGTCATGGATCGTAGCCTTTTGTTTTCCTTATTTATGTGGCAACATTAGAATAATAATGCAACATTAATTATATAATCGTACACCGGCATCTCGCAAATAATATAGCGCGTGGATTTCTTTATAATATAATATACATTACGATACGATGGTAATGCGAGATACCGATCGAGATAGCTTTTCACTTCTTCCCCCTTTACACTTCGAACAGTAACATTCCACTTTAACGCACGGCGCATAATTTGAAGATAATTATTATTTTCTTCAACGCGGCGCGCAGCCACGTGAACCACGACAACAACCCTTCCTGGAATGTTCGCCAAATTTCCTTGAGAACGGGCCATACGAGGTGTGTTCAAAAAGTATCGCGAATTTTGAATTTTCGCGGGTTACGTATATTCGAATTTCGATCTTTTTGTGGCGTTATGTTGGTACTCATGTCTCTCACTTATGCCGACAAGCTCGGCCATTTTGAATGTTCACTTAATTGTTGACAGCTGCTTTGCTTGCACGTGTTTTGGATCGTCTTCGATTTTTACCTATTCAAAAAAATGGATCAAAGAACCTGTATCAAATTTTGTGTGAAAAACGAAATTAAGTGCGCGGATGCATTCCGAATGTTGACTGTGGCATACGGAGAAGCTACCTTGGACCGAAGCAACGTTTATCGGTGGTACAAAATGTTCTCAGAAGGCCGAGAAGATGTGAACGGCGAAGAGCGTGCCGGACGCCCGAGCACTTCAACAACAGACGAAAAAATTAATGAAGTGGAGAAAATGGTATTGGCCAATCGTCGAATCACCGTTAGAGAAGTTGCTGAGGACCTAAACATATCGATTGGCTCGTGCCATTCGATTTTTATCAATGATTTGGGCATGAGACGGGTCGCCGCGAAATTCGTACCAAACGCCCCTGCTCACACATCGTTGCTTGTGCGCGACTTTTTGGCCAAAAACAACACACTAATGATGCCGCAGCCACCGTATTCCCCAGATCTGGCCCCCTGTGACTTTTTCTTGTTCCCTAAACTGAAGAGGCCCATGAAAGGACGACGTTACGCTACGCTTGACGAGATAAAGACGGCATCGAAGGAGGAGCTGAACAAGATAAAAAAAAATGATTTTTTGAAGTGCTTCGAAGATTGGAAAAACCGTTGGCACAAGTGTATAATATCTCATGGGGATTACTTTGAAGGGGACAAAATAGATATTCATGAATAAATAAATAATTTTTGAAAAAACATAAAATTCGCGATACTTTTTGAACACACCTCGTACATCACCGGCCGGTTCTTTCACGGCCGGAAGATTTCCAGCGGTATCGAGCGGAACTCTTTAGTCCCGTAGGATTACGGGGAAGTGACATGGCTGCGAGATCCTTCGTGGTTACATGCAAATGCAATGTTGGGGATACGCGCAAAGACATTGCACGTCAGGCCGCCTTTGGGTTCCTGCTGAGTCAGGAGCGCCAGAGCGGGAACGGGTTTGAGGTTGAGCGGAGAGAGGGTTGAAGCCGGGCGAAGAAGGGGAGGAAGGGCGAATATTAAAGATTAAGCACGAGGCACGCAGATTAGCGTGCTAATACACTTGTTCTTTGCGACCGGCCGGGCCGGCGGGGTCGATTGTGTCGCAGAAACGAATGGCCTCCACGATAAGGGAGACGAAGTGCTTTTCGTCAGGTCAGTCAGCGAGTTTTTAGAGCGCCGGGCCCTGTCAGAGGACGATACACTGGCAAAATCAACGAGCCTCGGTTTCCTGAGGACACCTCCGTCGATCGCGACTCTCTCGTCCATCATGACGCGGGCCGTCTACCTCGAGATTGGGCTTTAGGCGTTACCTCGGCGTCACACATTCATACGCTTATGCAAAAAAGGATTTAATTATGATAATGTTTTGATATTTTATATTAGCATTTCTTAATATCATCGTTTCCGTTGCACACAGATCGTATTGTACGTGTTGTGCACCAACAGATTATCAAAATTGCAGTTTAAGAGCAACAAAGGAATGTTATATGTAAAGTGCGATATGAGCACGCGCAGTATCTACAATCTGCGCAAGCTCCTTTCGAAAGATTTGTCTCACAAGGAGGATCTTCCCTTTCTGCATAGTTATATACATAATAAGAGCCTATATAGCTAATTAGCTTAACAAGCTAATTTGAAAACGTGCTATTAGAATGCTGTAACAAGCTTCTTCATAGTGTGAACGTTAATAATTTATGCAAGTTTCACCCACTTTAATAGAGAGAGATGTGTAGATGACTATGAAATATCTACATAATCACCGCTGCATAAATATTTTTCCTGTTCTCACTGCATTCCATGTTTCTTAAGGAATTCTTACCCGCCTATTCCAGTGGTTATCGTATCTGCTCTTGTGATTTGCGATTTACACATATATACTGATTATTCTTTACTTTGCTAAATAGCTCCTCGAGTGCTATCAATTTTAATGAAATCAAGCAAATGTGACATTTATGTGATTTGTCTGTTTACACAAACAAATCACGTGTAAATGTCACATTTACTTCTATTACACAAATTTTTTTTGTAATAAACTGAATATGTATAACTCGGATAATTAAGATAAATAAAGACATCTGCATATATGAAACAAGCACAGAATATTTTTTTTGTATTTCCTTAAATTTTCCTAAATTGGCATTAAATTATCAGAGCTTTCTAATCTCCTAAAATAATAGAACCAGAATATAAGTAATATTTTACAATTGAATTTATTCATTTTAATTATTTGAGAATTATTTATCTATATTCAATTATTTATAATTTATTATTTATATTTTAATTATTTATGAAGAGGGTCACACGTAGATAATTATTGTAAGACAAATAAACTTGCAGAAACTTCCTATTGCGCCTCCTATTATTTTTGTTAATCTGACTAACAAACATTTTATAATTATACAATAATTAAAATTTTATTATTATAAAAATTAATCTAAAGCAATATTTCAGATCAAAATAAATAAAATTGCAGGATGATGTTTTCAACTACGAATAATTAACAAATAATTTTAAAACAAGAGAATTGCTCTGTAAAAACCATATGTTACGGGCAATTCTCGTTGTAACAAGATATTTTTTTTTTTAGTTTATTCTCAATTTGAAAATAAGAGCTCTACTCGCAAGAATCGACTAAAAAGACGTATGAAGGTGTGGTCTCCCGGGCAACTTTCGCTGCTGCAATGCGGACAGATCGGAGGAAACGTCGATTGTGTGGAGTTAATTCGCGGTCTGGTCCGCGGTGTGTGTGCGAGGAGAGAAAGAGAGAGACTATTAACCCGTCCGTCCGGCTGACGAACGATCGCGGGCGCGTATCGCCGATTGCGAATTTGCGGGAGCGCACCCCAATTACAGTCCCCGTTTCTGCATACCGGTTGTCCGGCGTCGTGGTCGTCGGGAAAAACGTCACAATGTCGGCATCGCGGCCGCACCGTTGCACGTGGGTGAGCGTGTATCGCTGGGGATCTTTTATGGTGCACCACGCACCGTGCAAGGTCGCATTGTATACCCTCCCTTTCCGTGTCTCTTTCTTTCTCTCCGTCCTCATTGTTTCTCTCTCTCTCTCTCTCTTTCTCCCTGCTCGCCGCACGATATTGCCACACGGGGATGATTACAGGTATTACCTGAACCACGATACACCGCGCACCGCGTATAGATACACCCACTTATCGATGCTTGGACGTGTGCTCGACCACACAGAATTCGGAAGCCGTCAGATCTTCGCGATAATCGCGGACGCGACGCTAACAATAAGAGCTTTCGATTAGAGAACTAGCACGCTTAGATTTTCAAGTTTTTCCATGCACCTACGCGAATGTAGACGAACCTTTCGTTAATCAAATTAAGAAAATTAGAACAAAAAAAATTATAAATACCTCGCGTTATGTAAAGGCTAAAATAGGTGATAGATGTCTTGTATAATCGACGATATGTCTACTCTTTAGAAATGTTTAATGCATAATTTGCAGTATGCACGATAGTAAGTAGAATTTCATAATTCACACAATAGATGCCATTTTGATAAGAGCGACGTTATTAGTTCTCTACAAATAAGGTCTATAAGTGGATCTCTGGTGGATAACCTACGCAACCCTTTCTCATTAATCAGCATGGGTAACGAGTTACGTAAGCGAATCTCGCAATTCGCGAATTATAAAACATTAGAAGCACACCTTGCAAAATCTATTATTGCATATTATCGTTTTACATGACGTGGCGCATGTTACATTTCCTAATCATTTTGTCATTCTCAGCAGTGTACGGTAATATTTTCTCATACCACTCTTCGCCTGATTTTTAAAAAATATTAAAGCAACTATTTTCGCAGTTCTTTCTTTTTATATCAATACTAAGTTTATCATTCTAATCAAAGCGCGGAAGAAATAGGAATTAGAATTTTAGAATTAGTTTTCTCCAATATATATACATATAGATAAATTATAAATTATATTATGTCTTGTACGATACATTTATGCCTCACATTTTATTTCATTGCGTGTTATGTTTAACGTTCATTGAGAAAACTAAAATTTGTAAAATTTGTAAGATTTTTATTTCTACTCCTAATATCGAATATTCCTCCATTGTGCATAGGGCCTTAGACTACTAACTTAATAGATAAAACTCTTCTAATGTTGTGTCTTTTATTTTATCCTACATAATTTTACTATCTTACAGTGTCTTATCGACAGATGTGCCAGTTTACATTGTACCTCGGTTTTATGTTTAAAACCACAAGTATATTGTGAGAAAACTAGGCAAGAGAAAAATTTTAATATAAAACAGTTTAAAACGCTACACAAACATATAAAATAAAATCCAATATTATCAATAACATACTTATTGTCAGTACTATTTTAATTATGCAATTTGCCAAAGAAAATCGTACAAACTCTTCTCTTGCTTTTGAAGAAATCATTGTTAGCGGATTTCATATAGTAAATAAAAAGCCATCAATGTATAATATAAAGACTTTTTAAATATTTAAGCAAATCATATTTTTTATCAGTATTAATAAAGTGCAATGTTTAATTTTCGAAAAATCAAGGGATGTCGCTTTAGGAGACAACCGGTATTGACATTCCTCTTCCGCAATTAGAAAACGATTTCTCAAAATGGGGAAAGCTCGAAAGCCAGTCGCGGGTGGAACGCGTCATCGGGGCGCGCTTCCACTTTCTTTCTTTTTTTACTTCTATACAAATTCCAGCGTATGATCTGATACCTCGAGAGGGGAAGAGAAGAGAGGAGGGCGGCGGCGGTCAGACACACCGGGAGTTTTTATCGAGTCCGGCGGCGGGCAGGAGAGTTTTGCAGGCGCTCTTTAGTGCTCGACGCCGCGCACACAGCCATGACGCACGCGGCCGCGTATATACACACGTTGACCGTATATAAAGTAATCCGTCAGACAGAAGCGGGGTGATAATGCATGAGCGCGGTGGCCCCGCCCTATCCCTGTAACCGCGATAAAATCTCTCATTACGCAACGAGACGGACCCTCTGCCGCTAGACTGTTATCCTTAGACGGGCAACTCCAATAAAGCATACGTATGTGGAAATTTATTTTTGTTTTCGCCGCACACCGCGCCGACCGGTCAATCTTTCTCAGGAATCGACGAGCGGTGTCGTTCAACTGGCGTGCGCCGCGATACGGTCTCGCGCGCGCTTTTGTGAGAGAAGAAGGGAACAAAAATATACCGAATGTGTCCGAAGCCGAGGAGCTCTCGCGCGCAAAACGAGAGCCGAGTAGCGAGGGTGTGGTTGCCCTAAGCGCCGCGCACGTAAAACGGAAATATTTTCGTCATTGTGCATATCAACGCAATAGTTGTATCATTGCATCGTCCCATACAGCACAGGTAGTAGAAAACGCGTTGCAAAATATTGCTGCAACGTTTCAGCAACATTGCAGCAATGGCACAAAATGTCCGCTTCAGAAATACTGATACGTAATGTTACAGCAATGTTAATACAATATATTGCTGCAATATTACGTATCAATATTTCTGAAGCGGACACATTTTACCATTTATGCAATGTTCTTGCTACTCTGTGCTGTACGAGGTAGTCTCGATTTGTATATAAACGAGAAAGAATTTCACGTTTAAAAATTTTCTTCACGCCAAAGAGATCTGTTTAATCCAGCTTCTTCGATCACTTCGTCTTCGAGACCGCGTTGAGATTCTATTTCTTCGTGAGAATTCGCGCGAATTAAGGAACCCCGTCGCTCATAACGCATTCGTCAGGAATTTCATAATTTCGCAAAAAGTGTACTCTCCTTGATGACACTTTGGCCTGGTATTCGCCATTACGATAACGCACAACACGGAGTACGTAGCAGGCGCAATTACGACAGATTACACGTTACGCGGCACGATGTGTTCGCAGAATGCACCGTCGTACACGAGTCGCGAATGTGTGTGCTACGTTTGCAGCACAATTTCTATCCATCGCTAATTAACTTGCTAATAGTGAGTCATCGCCGAATCATTAGGTTACATCACGGTAGCATTCTTTTCTCGTTCGGGTCTGCACTGATTATTCCGTTTTAATACGACTGCCAATCTGCCGCTTTTTTGTTAATGATAGGAACGATTTCGTAGTCAGTTCCTCCCGAGTCACGTGAAACGTTCGTTTACTGTAGCTTTAGCCGCCGGAGAAGAAAACTTCTTTCTTCGGTTTTATTTTTATATCGAGACGCTAAGAATAACGTAGATCTAGGACGTCCCTGCAGATACAAAGCCTCAATGTTATAAGAATAGATCTAGATCGTCCATCGATGCGCTCTCTATCTCTCTCTCTCTGCTGTTTTATCGCGTAAAAACGTTTCGCCAGGATAAGACCGCGAGCGCGCGCTCGTTGTAAACCGAGCATCACTCTCCTCTCGTAATTTCGTGGCGACAGATATATGTCGTCGAGTTAATTGCCTCGGTCACGCATTACGCACAACGTGATTTGCTCTATCGCTAATGGAACTCGTACCGGCGTCTTCACGATGCAAAATCAGGCCTGGAGTCGCTCAAAAGTACACGCGTACACGTGTAATTACGCTTGATGTCTCCCGTTGACTCCAAACAAGCTTTTCACCGTAGCGCCGCCGAGACCTGTTTCTGCAACTGGAAACACTTCGCGAAGTACGTTTGCCTCTTGTATACTTTACGACGTTACTTAGTAGTTGCCCATTAGCTGTCTAACAGCCAGAAGTTTGCTAAATCATCGTAGAGTGATCTCCGCTCTATGATTCGCTTCAGAATTACAATTAATAATCGATCTTAAATAAAAAAATACTTAACATTCACACGGTGAAAGAATAATTTTGCAGAAATATATAAAAATTCAGTTAGATACGAATCTGAAAATAATTTTACTGAACCACCAAAATAATTATGTAAAATGCTCAAGCATGAACAAGTCTGCAAAAAATGTTGACATCCTAGCAACTAGCTTAGGCATCTTTCACAATTATTTTGACAGTCTAATAAAATTATTTTTAGATCTGTATTTGCATCTAGCTAAATTTTCAGGCATTTCAGCAAAACCGTTCTTTTAATACATATCTTTAAAAAAAAAAGAACTGATACAGTGATTCAATAAACTGATATCTTATCAGTTCATTAAATAGTAATCATCAGTTATTGATATAATAATCAATTTATTGAAACTCTTCATCAATTTTTCTTTTCTTTAAGGGCTCAATCGTTCTTTTTTTTTTTTGAAAATATTAAAAATATATTTCGCTCTATGATTCGGCATTCAAATTACTTCTCGTGCAAATCTTGTGATTTTTAAAAATTCTGATTTTATTATCATAGTCGTTTGAAGGATCTTTTTTTTGCCTTTCTATCTTTCTATCATGTGTATCACTTTTCTCTTGTTCCAATGAAGAAGCCATAATAACGTATTCAAGCCACGTTGCTCACTGCAAATAATTACGGATATTATCTAATCATCATGAGATGTATCTGACCCTGAACTCATGAGAAATCCGCAAACCTCTTGATTAATACAACGCCGATGGCTGCAGCTATATTTATATCGACAGCAATGACGATGACACGCCGGCGAATGACGTACGTTTGCGTTATTATGCGTCGTACTTCCGGTCCCGGATTATGATTCTCGAGCGTCACCTTGACACGGTCCTATCGACTGCTGTGTGTCGATGATTCCGCATTCGCGCACATTAATTTGCCTCGACAGCGAATATGTAAGGTGACGGCCCAATTATGGATCATCTAAGGTTAAAATGACTTTCATTATTTTGACTTTCATTATTTAATTTAACAATCAAATGTTTAAAAAAGAACATAAAAACATTTGCTGTAATTTTATTAATAAATGTATGTAAAACATAATTTTAAATTTGACCCATAATTAGCACTCGACTCGATAAATGGCACCGTCATCTTACATTGGTAATTTCGGACAACGTTATGCCAGTTGAAAAGACATTTTACTATAAAATGAAAAAGCTACTATGTATCTAGAAAGTCTTTCACTCTATAAACATCCCATGCAGCACAGCATTGAAAAAAACATTGCAAAATATTGCTGCAACGTTTCAGCAACATTGCAGCAATGGTAAAACGTCTGTTTCAGAAATATTGATACGTAATATTGCAGCAACGTTAATGCAATATTATATTTGTTGCTGCAATATTACGTATCAATATTTCTGAAACAGACATTTCACCATTGCTGCAATGTTGCTGCAATGCTGTGTTGTATAGGATTTAAAAAATGTAAAAAAAAGAAATGTTTTTAATAAAAGCTAAAAATATAAAAGATCTCGCAAAGAAAAAGAATCTGTTTTATTCTAGTTTTCAATGATCCCATATATAGTAATATCTCCAACAATACACACGTGCATGGACACGCGTGAGTTAGTCTCGAAATGTCTCCATCCCGCGTTTCTCGAGGTCGAGATCACGGCGCAGCGCGCCGGTAGCGCGGCGCATTTTTCAGGCGGCGACGTTCCTCCGAAGGGCAAATCACATTATAATTAGCGCGTACAGCTGTAGATATAGCACGGCAAATTGTATTAATGCATTCCGCCGTGGGGCTCTCTCTCTCTCTGTCTGTCTCTCTCTATCTCTAAGACCGTGCGCGGCGTATATCCTACGGGGCCCAGCTGTCGGCCGGTCTAAGCGCGACATATACTGCCCGGCGACACGACACCGTCATTTATCACCGGCGTGCCTCGTGTGGGTTTTCTGCATTACTTAATGAGTTTCATAACCGAATTAAATTTTCGGCCCGCGCGCGCGACGAGATGGCCCGAAGCGAGCAGGGCGGGTCTCCGCTTCGCGAGTATGGGCGACTCTGCCTATACGCGGCACGAGGTTAGAGAGAAACGAGAGAGAGAGAAAGAAAGAGAGTGACGAGCATCGTTAGAGGCCGCACTATGGCATTAAATTTGCAAGATTAATCTGTGCCGCCATTAGCCCGGGTGTTCCTGTCGTAGCCGTCGCTCTAAACCGGGCAGGTGTGTCTCGCTGACGGAGATACGCGAGGTTCCGAGCGGGTTTTTTTTCTTTTTGCGATCGCGCGGATGAATTTGAGACGCGATTCTTTGTCGCGGAGAAATTTTCAGTGATTACTATGTTCGATTAAAAGAGAGAGAGATTATATCTCAGGTACACAGTATCGCGTGTAGATTTTTACGTACAAATCCTTCATAAATATATCCGCCATAACAGAGATAAAAAAGATTGAAAACATTTTAGAAATATATTTTATAAAATAAATTTCAGTTGCAAATACAAAAAATAAAATTTGGGCGCGTTTGTCATTTAATTTTAAATAGACTTTTTGTAACAGAAAATTTTCATCAATAAATTCACTGTAAAAATACTTTCAAAAATATATAAGATTATAAAGGATAAAATGACATTTTTCCAATTATTTTGCCCAAATATTAAAAATTAAATAAAAAAAAGCCATAATTAAATGCTAGAGGCAATCAAACTTGTTTACTTGTTCGGATATTTTTCATGACAAGCTCCAGCCCAAAACTCTCAATAAAATTCTGCTGCAATTTTGCCATGTCGTCCCTGCGTGCAAAAATGAATATTATTGGAAGTTAATAACCATAAACCATGTACGAGTATTAAAAATAAAATCAATCATTTAAAATTATAGAGCATTAGTTTCAGAATCTTTTAAATTGCCCCATTAATAACAAGCTAATATTAAATTATTCGATATCGCGAACGTGTGACGCATGATTAGATTAGATGGCGGAATACCGATCTAATGTCGATAAAATCTGTAATTGCGCGTCGTTACTAGAATCACCGGTGATCGTGCGTTACAACAGGTTAAAGCTGCTCGTTTTTTTGTTCGAGACGACTGCCGCGGCAGAACTTAATAACACGTTATGGATTATGCGATTAGCAACGGCGGCGGCGGCAGCGCGAAAACTAGTCTCCCCTTTTGTAAAATGCATCACAAGTGCCAAAATACATAAATCAATTACCAAATTTGATTAAGTTTAGGCGATTAATTGCAACGCAAATCGACGATTGAAAATCGTCGTTTCAATTTACGCGACCGATCGCCTAACGGCGCGTGTCATTAACTGGGAAGTCATTGTCTCCACGGAGTTTTATGTGAATCCCCTTACGAATCAATCAATCCGGCGGATCGTCAGCGTCATTGGCTTGATTAAGCACAGCCTGGCTCGACGCTCTCGCTGTTGTACTTCAGGGTTACAGTCATCCGCTGTTCATCCGCTTAATTAAATTCGATAAAATCGGAACGAATCGATGCGCGCCTCTCAATCGAGTTCCAATCGAGTCGTATACGAACATATTGCGCCACTGCAGCAAGGAGGGTTGCAGACCAGGCAACATCTAGAACGCGCACCATGGGGAAATAGCCAGTGCATCCTACGACCTACCATCTACTAAAGCCAGCCAACGAGGTTGCATATAGCGTAAGTAGATATATTTCTCTCCGAGGACTTTGCGTGACTTTCCGTTTGCAGAGAAGATGCAGTAATGATTGTAGCTTCTGACTCTTTCTCTCTCTCCATTTCTTCGCCACAAAAAATCTTCAACAATCTACAGATGCGTTTCTTTCAACGCGTTGACGATAGTTTAGTAATAAATTAATCAACACAATTTTATGAGACTTTTTGAAAATACAAAATACAACTAAATCAATAATAAATATTTTGAATTCTTTGTAACATTTGAAGACAAAAATTCTAATACGAAAATGTCGGAGATACAAGGCTCTTTAAATTCTTTCCGTTTGAATTTCACTCGATATTGTCATAGAAAAATTAGAATTTGCCAGGCTCGTTTACGGACCGAACGGCCTGGAATACTTGAGTTAGCTGAAAAATTATGACGATCCATTCTAGTTAGACGCAGTAAGACCTTAGAATTTTCGTTTTTAAATGTTACAAAAAATTTGATGTTAAAATATTTATCGTCTCAAAGATACTCTATAAGTCTCTATAAGTCTCTATCAGTTAAAAAGAAAATTGAAATTGTTCGTAAATTATTTGTGTAGCAAAACATTTTTAATAATCAATTTAAAATTTGTTGGTATTGCGCAAAATAATTTTACATGCGACGTTGCAAAAGTAACTAAAGTTTTTTTTTAACACATCCGAAAGAACTGTCTTTTGACATAAGAAGAAATTGATTTATATACTGTTGATTTGGAGTCAATACGCTAGACGTCTCGTAGCGAATTAAAACCAGAGAGAATTGATGATAACCGCGAAACATCAATGATTCTAGCTTCAATACTGCAACTGCTGCGGCTTTTGTTTCAGTCTGAATCTTCCCACTGGGATTTGCGAGCGGGATGCATCGGGTTAGTTGCGACGCAGCGGCACGGTCCTCGCTGTGTAAAATCATTTAGCCCCGGCCGGCGAGGGGAGTCATGGATCATTGATGTCCCGCGAGCCGGACGGGCCTGCGGGAATCTGCCGCTCCTCGATCTTCCGCGCCGAACGGCCCTTCGTTCTCCCCTCTCTCTCCCGCGTAGTCCGGGGTCTTACTCCGTGCGTCTAACTAGAATGGATCGCCATAATTTTTCAGCTAACTCAAGTATCCCGGGCCGTTCGGCCCGTAAACGAGCCTGACAAAATACGGAAGGTGGGTATGCGTTGGCACGGCTCGTTTGTCCCGGTCGTCGTGTTTCCATGTTCTTGCGCGCGCGCGCGGTCGTACCGCCATGGATCACCCTTGCCCCCTCAACGAGGATGTTCCGCGTAGTTACGACTTTTACCGAGCCAAAAGTTCAAGAAACACAGATGCCGAGATTTAACACGGAATTAGTACAAACAGAATTTTCTGTAATTAGTGTCTACATAATTTGTGAAAATAGGAATTCCTACATACTTGCATAAGTTACGCTTCGTCCATTGAAAAAAAATTTTGCTAATATTTACCAAACCTGGTAATTATTATCAATAATTTGATAATAGTTAACAAATCCTTTCTTCAGTGTTCCCTTACACGGATATACCTTGCAATGTTATATTACAAATTGTGCAATTAAAATTACGACATTAAAATATTTTATAAGCTTTATCTTGATTATAGAATACATAGAGAAAAATTTTTTTTAATCAAAAAACTACATTTTTTAAAATCATATATTTTGACGCAATTGTTTGTTTAAATAAAAAACATTTGCTTTTAAGTAAACAAAAATATTATCTTGAATATATAATTTCGTATTTTTACATTTCTTACATTTAAATAATGACTTTACAAATAAACTAATAATATTATTAAATTTGATTAAATTGTTTTCTTAGATTTAACAATTTTGCTTATCTTGATTATAAAAATAGCCTAACAATAAATATTTTTTTAAACTATCAAAAAAATTATTTTAATAAAAATTATTTCTTTATTTTATTTACATAAATATTTCAATTAAAAAATGTGTAACTTAACTGCAAGTAAATAAGCTATTAGGATTCATCGACTAAATAATTTTTTAGGTTAATTAAAAGTTTTTGTTTTAAAATATTTTTTCCCAGTGTAGAAAAATTAAATGTAAAAAATATCAAGTTGCAATTTATTACATTTTAAAATCTTATAATTTTAATATTTTTCTTAAAGAATCATTTATAGCGATTGTTCAGAAACTTTACATTAAAAGTGATTTTATATTAAAAAAATATGCTAGTCTCTTATAATGATACATAAGCACAATCGGCAGTCTTCTCGTTTCTTCGTCATCTTTTTTATTATATTGTGCTTTGACGTCTCGCATATTCAAATAGGCAAAATGTCACAAAATAACAACCGAAAGCTTGCGAGAAGCGTGAATCCCGAGGATCGATTCGAGTAGACGGCGCAGCCAAAGTTTTATTTAATTATATGCCGCGAATTAAATTTGTAATTTAATTAGTTTCATACTTTTTACTTGCCTCGGGCCACCGCTGGAAGCTTGCGTGCTCGCCCATACACGGCAAACGAGAGAGGCATGGAGGCCTCCGAATTCAAATTAGCTCCGGGGCCGCCATATAACCGCAATTTTCTTTTTTCTATTCTGTCATTCGCGATAACCCGCGGCTCGCGGGGCATAAACGAGGCTCGAGTCTCTCCCGACTCGCGCTATGGAAATGCAAATAAACGCAAAAAGCCGCGCCGAACCACCCACTGACATTAACAAGTAGTGCCGATAATTCAGCGGGTCAGCCAACCGGGGTCTCTCGTATGACTTTGTAGTTAATTACGCGATCGCGAATCGCCGCCGCGCGTTCTCGTAAATTTCTCCCTTATGCCAATTAATATCGTCCGCTTTTTGGTGCCATTTCTTTAATGCCGTCGGCTTAACGAAGGTGCTAAATTCACAATTAATCGTGGGGGAAAAGGGAGAAGACCGATATTTATGAAAAGCTTAATTAAATTGCGAGGAACATTCTGTGATGTAGAAAACATGATTTGTATCTGATAATGCGGAGACTTGTAACTTGAATCCACGTGTAAGATTTCTCTCGATGGATTGATGATAATTCTTAATCGTAATATTGGATCTTTAAACGTGATAACGTTATGCAAATACAGTATTATAAATGACGCACTTTCAAAATCATGAAAATTTTATATGGTTATTTATATAATAAATTTGTACATGACGAGTAGCAAAAAAAATATCCGTTAACTACTTACAGCTAATTATTTCTTGTGGTTCTCTATACTGAGAACCAAATACTTAAAAATTCATTTGTTTAAGCTTAGTGTGCTTAAAAATTTGTGCATAATATGCGTACAATATTGATAGTAGTAACGTATTAACGTTTCATAAATTGTACGCATGTATAATATTATAAATCGTATGTATGTAATGTCTTTAGTGAGTAAAATTCACAACTTTAGTATCCTCTTAATTTTATTATTTACTATGTTTAAGAAAAATAAACTATACGTAATAAAAACGTTACACTATCTATTACTATAAAACAATTAGAAATATAAAATATTTATTTTCTTATATTTGAAAAACAAAAAACTTAAAAAAAACCTTGAATTTTTGCCATATCTCATAAGTATTTCCCTATAATTGATATAATTTTATTCCTAGCAAATAAATTAGAAAATTAATAAAAAAAACTTAGACACATTTCACAAAAATGTAAATTCCGTCAGCACAATCAAATTTTTTTATAATCAATATAATAAATATCGAAGAAAACGTCACGAGTAAGTTTACTTCTGAACATCTCAATTTTTTCTCAGTGTATCCCGTTCTCCACGTGCAAGAGTAAAGAGTGATGACGCTCCTCGATTACCCCGAGATCCTGCGTTTATGTCATAACGAGGATTAGATGCGCTTGATAAATCAATGATTTATAGAATACACGCGTTAAATGAGAAAATCGCAAGACTAATCTGAGACATAAAATTATCGCGTATCCCGATTTTCACAGGCGATTATTACTTCATCAAGCATGGGTCAACGAGCGATAGTACCAGATATTAATACGGCAGTTAGTTTAGCCGGTTAAAGCGGCATGCACAACGCCGAAATAAGAGAGAAACGTGGATAATTTTTACAGCGCACGCGCCTAATTGTTATTTACGACGGGACGTAAACTATATCACGGCTTTATTAAGTAAAAGACCGAAACGCCCTTATTGTTAGCCCAAAACGAAGCCGAAATGGTGAATGCTTGAGTACTTTACAACCATCTGCAACTCTTCGGCAGATGTTTTCGTTAAATAGAGAAAGCGCTCGCAGCTATATGCGTAATAAACATTTGGACATGCTCGCATTCCTGGGCGGCAATATAACCGTAATCGCGTCGCGTTTAATTTCCACGGTGCGCGCAAGGTGCTTCGAAATTATCGATCTTTCGACTGTAGATTCGCCGACTGATTTGTGAAGGGCCGTAATTTATCGTGAGCGCGTCTAGTTCTCGTTAACACTGAATATTCAGCGAGCAGAGTGCGCTATTTCCGTTTCGTCCGACGGACGTCGAATGCAAAAATTGTTTCTTGACGCGAACGCCCATTAACCCTTTAGCGCCACGTAGGGCGGGGAAGAGCAGAGACAGATTGCTCGCTTTCGCATACCCACATTATGGAAGCTTCGAGATTCGCGGCGGTAATCGTTATACCTCTCGCGCTGCCCTCAGGCTTATGATCGTCCGTGATTATTCGTAATGCGCGGGTTAGGGGGTTGCGACTTATCGCGAGGCTAAATCGGCCCGTCATTAGCCGGCAGAAGCGGAAGTCCAGGGCCCCGCGGTATCATTCAAACTGAAAATATCATCGATTAATGCGTCTCTCGAATTTTTCCTCTCTCTCTCTCTCTCTCTCTGCTCTTCGCCATGACGATAATGCTTGAAAAACGAAACGTGTCGCATTTTGCGATACAGGAAGGATTCGACCATTTGTCATTAAAAAAAAAAAAAAATGCTACAACATGCAGAAAATTTTTTAGTAAGTATTACTTGTTTTAAGTATTTTTCACATAAATTCATCATAAATATCAAATTCAAAATGTTTTAATCTTAGTAAGTTTAATATTCCTCAATTAGATATATGAAGTTAAAACAAAAATTCGATTTGTTTATTATTCTGATTTTTCTTCAATAAAATTTATTACAATACATGTTTTGTGAAAGGATATAAATTCTTTTTTGAGTGACACTAAAGTTCTTTAAATTTGTGATGAGTAAGTTTTAAGATTATCAAGAAAGTATTCTTTGTAAGGATCATTAATAATTTAGAAGAAATAAATTAGTACTTTTTTAGTAATTGTTTTTCTTAGCGTAATAAAATATTATTCTAGAAAGACAGAATAACAAGATGCCTCCAATAATGTAATGCGTTAAGCCACAAATTATTCTGATTACATTAACTGTATTGGAAAAGTAATTTAGAAAATGTAGATTAGATAATCTCCAAATGTAATAATCATTCTTTCAATATCAGTAGAATCACTCTTATTTTTTTCAAGTTTCTATAATAAATTGTAACATCATTAAAACTATAAAAAAAAAAAACGAATCAGCTTCATCTTATTTAAATAATGCTTGTATGCAAAAAATAATGCAAAATGAAAAAAAAAACAAATTACATTTCCAATAAGATCTTCTTGAGATTTACAGTATTAAAAAAGTTACGTACAATACAAGTGCACGTAATCATAAGAAACGCTAAAAACAAATCAATCAAACGCATTTTTTACAAGCTATTTTTTTTTCCACGGCTTTCCATCTTGCATTTTGTTCCCCCTGTCTCGATGGTATTCATTTAAACGGGAGTAGTATTTATCGCCGTAAATTACAATAATAAATAGCACCGAAGCGGTTGGGTTGCCGCGTCAATTTTCGCAAGAATATAATCGGCCGCATCTTGTTGAGGAAGGTGCGGGCATGTGTATTTCATCAAGCTCTCGCTTGGCGTACAGTATCAGTTCGAATTCGATACGGCAATACCGAGCCAGATTCTCCGGTAGATTAAAACGCCCGCTGTCTCATTGAAAACCATAATTACCGCGACGGATTGTAATTACTTTCGACTACCCCGGGACGGTTGCATATCTACGCGGTTAATAACGGGTAATGGATACCGCGGAGTTTGCGCCGGAGTCAACAGCTGAAACGCATCGATGCGAGAGCAGCGGCAGCTGCCGTCGCGAAGAGAAGCGCGCGTTTAATGAGCAAGCGATGCGCTTCGAGTCCACCCGGGAATATCGATACCGGATCTTATAACTTTGCCCAATCGCACAAAAAAGAAGAAAGAGGAGGTAGAGAAAGGGAGATGGGGCGTGTTGACCGGCCGACAAAGTTTGCTCTCCTGCTCGTCAACCTGGCAATGCTCATTTTGAGATCGCGATAACTTCACAGCTGATATCCGGTAACTTGCAATTAATACAAATTTCGAATGAAACTCACTCGACGAATTGTATAAGAAATTAATGTACGCGAGATTATAAAAGCTAGATAATGAATTGAGAATACTAATACATAATTGATCGACAAATTAATAATCTTCGTTTGAGTAACTGTAACAGGTATTTCTTTTATTTTTCACAGAACTCGAATTCGTATTTTGCAGTTTTTGATATGCTAAATCCGGAAGTGAAAATGTCCTCACGAATAAAGATTAATCAATGATCAAAAATAAGATTGAGAAAAACGCATTTTTTTTACTATTTTTGAAAATGCGCAACTGGTAAGACTGACGTACTGGAGACTTTGAAAAAATTGTATTAAAGTTTTTGAATATTATACTTTAAAATAAAATTATTTAATCATTCATCGTAGGCATTACCAAACTTCTAGCGCGCTTTATTTTAAGAATAATTATATGCACAGGACGATATAATATTGATTGATAAAATTATTTTGATGAAGTAACTTTAATTGAAATCGACCATCAAATAACGTATTTTCAATCTCATTTTTCTCAAAAACCTGACGTGACGAAACATTTTCACTTATAAATTCAACGTATAAAAAACTAGAATAATTGTTCAGAATAATCGACCAGAGTATAATTAAATTTAATGATAAATAGACAATTAGGCAAATCGGTTCTCTGTAATATTCAAGCAATTATTCAAGATTTGATTTAGGTTTCAGTTTATTCAAAATTTACATTTGAGCGATTATTTATTAAGCGATTTAAAAAATCGCACTTCCATGCTTGATGTTCGACAATTAGAAGGGTTTTATAAAATCAAGAAATTCATTAAAACGGAATCTCTAACGTTGCATTTACCGCTTTAACGCAAACACTTCGTTTATCAAGATTTCCGAGAGCGAGAATCGCGCGAGAAGATCGGCCAATTCGCGCCGTTCGTAAGCCGTATTCCAGGAGATCCGGCGAGCCGTTCTCGCTTGAGATCTCTCGGTGCGAGCGCGCGCGGCTACAGCTAATCCACTTATGGTATCCGATGTCGAATACGCGCACGGTGTTCGGTTTCGCCGTAAATAACGAGGCGAGGCGGTTAATTCGTAAATCTTCTTCTCGCGGAGCGTGAAATCCGATGTAAAAGGCATTGATCCTGCCGGTCGCGATAGTGGCGATAACGCGGTATCGCGATAACGCTGTACGCAATCCTTCGCGCTATGCGTCTCTTCGCGCGTGCTGTTCAACGAACAATTTCCGATTGATCGAAAGTGACACGTATATATATGGCGATTCCTTATGTTTGTAACGACCAGGTTAAAAACAACGCGATGTAACACGATGCGATAATTAAGCGCGCGGGGCTCGTTCCGTGCAATTACCATTGTTCTCGATTCGGTCGTGATGTATATTTGCACATTCCGAGAACTACCCCAATTAAGACGTTAAATTCGCAGCTAAACTAGTATTTACACTTATCGCTCCAGGAAGGAAGATGCATCGAGTTGTAACCATAAAATAAGCGTAGCAGATGTTCTATCGTCATTATGATTTTAATCACAATTGATATCGCATACATATCTCGAGAGAGGAGAAGTAAAAATAATGAATCTAATAATAGTGTGAAATATAGGGTATTATTTAACATTTAACTCAAGCGTTGAGTATTTTTTTTCAGCTGTATCAACGAATCAAGTTGAAGACAATGTAACTTTTATTTTGCGTCTTTGGACAAATTTAGATCAGTTTGAATAAAAATCTGTTTTTAAACGACAAAGTGTAAAATGAATAAAGAACTCACATTCCTGTATTCTCACATACATTTGCTATCCGTGGAATTTTTAAATTAATAAACTTGTGTTTATTAATTTAAAAACTTTAAATTAATAAACTTAGAAATATAGAAATCTTATTGTTACTGTAATAAAATCTTTAAAATCCAACATGTAATACTGAAAAAAAATCTAAATATTAGCAAACAAATGTTGCGTGTGACATTTTCTTCAATATTTATTACAAAAAATGTAATTGTAATAAAATATACATTAATGTGAAATACTTAATTTTTATCACTTGGTTTACTGGTGCAAATAAAATTTCATTTCGTCGCATCTAAATAAAAATTCATTTGAGTTTATATATATTTATATATATTACAAATAAATCTTTAAGTATGTTTTCCTCAGTAAAAATTAAAAATATAACAAATATTTAAAAAAAAATGAAAATTTGTGAAAAAGAGAAAGTGATTAAATTTTCAGCAAAGAATGATTGATTCCAAATCGATCACGTTTGCGATTTCTTGCTTTCACTGCAATTTATTTAACTGCGCTAAAAAAATAAGTTGTTAGCCTGATTAAACTTCTTCAGTTCAAGTATTTTATGTATTTAAGTCAAATACATAAATGGTTGAACTAAATTTAATCGGGTTGATGAGTCAAATTAACTTTCTCCTCTCAGTGTGCATATACGCACACAAACCCATCAAACCTGCTCATATCTATTTTGTAGCTCGCGCACGAGGCTATTCCCGTCGTTTGACCCGCGCGAATCGGTCGTCGTCAGCGTGAATTCCATCGCACTCGGATTCGCTCATTAGCATCATAATAACGAGCTGCTATGTCTTTGAGCCACATGTTTACGACGGCGCGCCGCGCAGTTGATGCGTATTGGTGGCGCGATATATATCCGGCGGTGCGCGAGCGTCGTGGAAGGTGTAAGGTAACATCGCGTCCCTCCACTTTTGCGGAGGACCACCCCATCGTAGGTGGCATCTACATCCGACGATCGCGAATCCTCGTCGCCTCCTCGTTACGAGGGGAATTCTGCGTGATGTATTTCGGCGAGATCTAACTTTCGGCGTCCGCGATATTTTGCCATCCGGTATCTTGATCCTCGATCCTCGATTTCGCCGTGCCGAGACGCACGTCGTATTTCGTCTCGATAAGAGAGCCGTTTGCCATTACAAACGATTGCATTTCTTGAGATTTCCGTTTAACATTAAGACTAGCTGAACGAAACTGTCGTGTACTTCGTAAACTTCATGTAACGATTAAAGATAATGCGTACAAGGTCTTGTCTGCTAAAAGTTTTAGCAGCGTAAAAAACATTGCTAAATTGAAAGGGCAGAAAGTAAAAAAATACATTTTTTTACAAAATGTATGTATAACTTAGATGAGAAAGATATGTGAGAGATATGTAAACGGGGAGAATCTATTGAGTCAATTTTTATCTACAAACTCATGCAAATCTATATGTTGAGATCAATTATATTCAATTTGAAATTCCAGCTCAAACAAAAACATTTGCGATAGTATTCTTTTGGATTTACAGGCACATATTGTTTAAATTTCAATATGTAAGATCGTCAACATCAAATTGAGAAAAGTCTATCATTTCAAAATAATTTAGATCATTTTTCAATACGACTGCCATAATTTTTTTGAAAGATTTTTCGATACATCAGGTATTCAAAAAATTGATTTCCAAAGTAAATATGGTAACGCCGCACTAAATATTTCTCTCTGTTTGAACTGGAAGCACTCAAATTGAATATAATTGCTCTCAAGATATAGACTTTTATGAGTTTGGACAAAACTGCAGTGGGCTAGAATCGGTCCCCTTTCTTTCATGGGAATTTTTTAAAATAATATTAATTGATAATATGTTTCTCCCTTTATTTTTAGTTACCATTATAAGCGATACATTAATTTCAATAAATCAGACTGCTTTTTATCTGATGAATTTTTCTATTCAGGATAATATTGTTGAGATATCGAGACTGTTCAAATTTAATATAACGATAAATCGTTGGACAACTCCTGCGAGCGAAATCGAGAATCTATCTATCGTCGTTAGCGCCATGAAACAATCTCGCTCGAAGGAGGTGTAAAATAACATCGTGCGGACCACCCTGAAGCCGTCTTAGGCGCCATAGACAACACCATTCATCGTCAGTCACCAGTTATTACGGAGGAAGCAGGAAACGCGCTTACTCCTTTTCTACACGAAGCTATGATTATGTTGTATCATTGAATGTACAAAAGTAAAGAACATCGTAACTTGGATAACCGCCACTTGCAGATTAATATCGCAGGTTTCGTAATTAAATTTTACACCTTACTTGTTAGACTGGGCCTTCTTAGATGCTAGATTAACAACAAAACACTGTCTTATACATTACTTATAATAAATAAATCATGTATTTTATTTTTATTTATTATCAAATAAATTATTAGCATTTTATTTTATTTCTATAATATTAAGAAAATTTCAGTCTTTTTTAAATATGGAAAATTCGATTGAACTACAGTTTAAATAAAGTTTTACAGTTATAGTGTTACAAAAAATAAAATAAAATGTATCTCCTATTGTATAATTTAAATGTATTAAAATTAGCCTCACTTCTTGCTGAGGTTTACTTCGATACAATGTATTCTCCTTTCGATCGTAGGATTTCAATTTAGCGAGATCTTTTGTTTGCCTTAAACTACTCGCTCAACCACCGGCATGCCGGATTATCGGTGTTAGATTCGCCGAGAGTGGAAATAAGAAGACTTTTGTCCTACGCCCCGCTCTACCCTTCCCTTCCCGCCGGCCGCGTACGAATAGGTGTAAAATCTTTCACAATTCGTGGTACTCTTATTGAGAATTGGAAATTTGAGACGAAGTTCAGACGCATTTTTCTGGGTTTAGGATGAGCATCGATTACCAATTTGATGCTTCTCGTTCATCAGAGCGTAAAAAAAACCTGATATTCCGAGGAATTTAACTGGAATGTTATGTACAAACTTTCCCTAATAGTCTGCTGACTTGTCAATTTTTATTAAGAAGACGCTCTAAAAATTCCGTGAAACACTAGAACTACGCGAAAGATTATTTACTAATAAACAATCAAAACAAAAATTAATAATACAGTAATCTAAATAATAAGTACGTTTAACGAATTTAATTGTATCATACTTTCAATAAATTCATCACGTGAGGAAAGTATGTAAAATTCTTTCGATTACGATGTAATTGTCTAATGCAATGTAGTTTAATTATTAAATTTACTTGCGTTTAATTTAATTTAAAAATTAATTTAGTATTTTCTTTTTTCAAATGTTTTACGACGCAAAAAAAATATATTTTTTTAAATTTTTATTTCACTTAAATCGAAAAAATAAATTAGAATTTAATCGTGTCTCTAAGTGCAAAGGGGTAGAAACGCTCCAGGGTAGAAATCACTTTCCGCAGATTTGCCGTAGACCCCGAAATAAGTGCATAACGATGGAATAAATGGCGGCAGACTCGGCCTCGTCATTATGCAGATGACCTCTCTTTACCGCATCCTGCGTCTACGTCTCCCCTTGCTCCGCTCGCTCTTTCTTCCGCCCCCTTTCACCTCCGCGAGGCGCATTCGCTCTCTAATATCGCACTTACATCGACATCGGTCTGCTCTGGGCGCAATGTACAGCGTACAAACAGCGAGAGAGATACGGCGAGATAAAGAGGAAGAGAGACGGAGAAAGAAAGAGCGAGAGAAAGGGAGAGCAATCTCGACAATTCCGCACGGGACGGGACAAGGCGGCGCACGCGCCTCCGAGCGGAAGTACTTAAATCCATCATGGCGTCCACCGGAAACCGCCTGAGTCACTCGCGTAATCGTACCTCCTCCCGATGTATCGATTTTCCTTGGACGCTTCTCCGAGCGGCTCGGCCCGGCTCTCTTCGGGTTATCTTGCTATCGCCGCGTGGCGTTCACGGCCCGTTCTCAAAGGGGTCGCTAAGGAATCGTCCTTCGAAAAGCACCGGGGCACTTTCCACAAAGTGCACTTCTAATGCACTTCTAATGTACATGCGTATCGATTTCCGACGGCGTTGTTATTACTGCTATGCAGATTTATGCGTCACATCACGTGTTTTATCTGCGTTAACACGTGACCTCATTCTATTTTGCGTAAAAAAAAAAAAAAAATCAATCGGAGTTGTGTGAGAAATAAAAATGTCGGAAAACTAGTGTATAAGCGACTTGTAGATTGTCCTTTGAAGAACCGCTTTTTCTTTCAGCGCAGCGTGAATTGAGTGTTAACTCACATCAGTTAAACTCATATGAGTCATCTGTGTACAACCATGTACGTACTCGCTAAAGAAGAATAAATTTTACCCAATGGATATACATTTAAGTTTCGGCCACGTATACAATTACTTTTCATTGTATAAAAAAGTAATATAATTTATGTAATATTAAATAAATAAGCCGTGCGCGCGATAGCGATACGGTAAGCTAATTAGAAAAGAATTTATCTTGCATTTTGCGATCCAAATTTCTTAAAACATATTTCTTAAAAATCGGAATTGCGAAAGTATTAACTGATATACATTAATTTACGTTATATAACAAAGAAAGACGATATGTTTAAACAGTTTATACATCTGTCGTAAAATTCTGACAAGATTTATTGCAAATATCTAAATACGTATCTATCAATAATTTTCACTGATAAATAATAAAGCAGCGAGGAAGAACCAAAGGAGATTCCGGTCATAGATTCAAGAAGAGTCGAAGGTAAGAAGGAAAGTACAGCGAACACGCCACTAGGCTTATCGTCGACGTAGAAGGAAGAAGAAGGTACCAGGGTAGTCGTTTGAGGCCACGGGAGATCGATAAAGTCTACCACCGAGAAAGTCCACCCTTCCCGCCCTCGTCCTGGGTTAACTCCACCAGTCAATTGTTCTCTAATCGTAAACTTCTGAAATGGGCTCTGTCCTGAAAATCGATCTCGTCTGCGTCAGCAAATAAACATATCAGCCAACGCTTCTCGAATGTAATACAATTGATTCGATAAATCTGAGGCTCGATGATTGATTGCGAACGTTTTATATGTCACGTGACACTTTTTCAGACGCTTTTACTTTAATTATTTGCTGAAAATTTGTTGCTTGCTTTTAACAAATATCTATCGGACAGATGAGGCCTAACATAGATTTTTACTATTACTTTTTATTTTTATTGTCTTCTACATTGAAAAACGTATTCATTCGAGAAATTATTATAAAAAAATATTACAAAAAGCTAAAAATGTTATCAAATAATTTTCAAAAATATATTATTTGAATCATAATGGAGTTTTATCTACAATAATTTACAAAATATTTACCTTTAAATCTTTGAATTAATTAAGATTACAATACATTTATTTATTTTATCATTACATATTCCTTTAATTTCTTCTTCTTTGATAATTGCTTTTAGTGTTCCGAAGTTCCGGGGCCAATGAGCCAGCTTTCTCTCTCTCCTTTTACCTGTCTCTTTCCCCCTGATGCGAACGGATAGACTAGTTCCGACAAGCTAGACCTCCGGGTAGGTCTCGTAGGTTTCCAGCGAACGGTAAATTACGGGACTGCGGTGAAGTCAGTTGAGCCACGCGGTGCCACGTGTCCGACGAATATGGAAAGGGGAATTCCCAAGAAATATAGTCCCAATGACAGGGGTCAAACCCATTTTTAACCGGCGATCTCACCGCTAGACGGGCCACGGCGTTGAGATCTATAAATCGTTCGAATGGATCAGGGCGCGATGCCTATCGCACATTCGCGGCTTAGCTCAGGGATCAATCGAGAGCCTCGATTGATATTAATGGCAGTCTTTAACCCTTTGACCGGCTACCGGCGTTAAGACGTTAAGGTCGCGTTAATCCCTCAAAGTCGCGCCAAGTGCTTACCAGAGACGTTACCGCTTGATTCTTCTCATTTAGGTCGTATGAGAAATTGTTGTAGACCGGAAATAATAAAGCCTTTTCTCAGCCATTTATTTCTGCGAGTATACCAAATTGATCGAATCATTCTACGATAGAATAAATTAAGGATAATGCTTCGTGAATTAACCTTTCGTAATGAGTTTTTCCGGTGCGAATTAACGATCTCTTAGTTACGTCGTTTCAATACTCGAAGATTAATGAAATGAAACACTCGCCAACGTACGAGACAGAGTTGTCAGGTTAGTGGATCTTACCCTACATTACAGTTCTGTTATTATCACGGAAATATATAGAGAAAAAAAATATAAAGATCTATATTAATTTTGTCTCTCAAAACAACTCTCAAGATAATTAATAGAAAACATCAACCAAAATGTGGAAACATTAATATAAATGCCTTATCGCGGTATCGTAGCTAGATATCTCGGTGGTGATATTAATTGCGTGATTTTATATATTATATTTTTCCAAGTTCACGGAACTGCGCGCCGAATAAATTTTTCGATCTTAAAATACAGTTCTAACAAGTTGAATAAGAAATAGTAATATCACGTTATTAAATTGAAAGGCAATTAAATAATAAATGACGCTAACAAGCACCTAAACGTGAGAATCCTTTCCCTCAACAAAAAAAAAAAAAAAAAAAAAAAACCCAACAAAACCTAATTAACAAAACCTCCCGAAATTCCTGGCAACTCTGACATGTGAGAAAAGCTCTCTTCCATAATGCGCACTTCACATAACAGCGAGACAATAACAGCGAGACATCGATCCCGCGTACCGTATCTGCGATCGGCGATATATCTTTACCGCCTCCGTTTCGATTAACGTTGCTACTACTTACGCGTTTAACGTAATTTAGCCGCACACGCGATAGTCGCACGACTAACCGGCCGGCGGCGTGGCCGGCCGATCGGCGAGATCGCCAATCGCAGATCGGGCGCGACTCGCGCGCGCGACTTAAACATCACATACGTCTTCCTAGCGCATAATCAAGGCGCGACCTCCCCCCTCCCCCCGCCCCATCGCTCGCATCTCGCCGTCGATTAAGCGCGACGCGGAGAATAATTCGCAACGTCTCCCGGCTCATTAGAAATTCGCAACATGTGTTTCAATGTAACGACAGCGCGCGAACGGCATGCATCACCTCGCGATGGCCACCGTTGCCGCCGCCGCTCCGGAGCTCTCATGCAATATGAATGACTCCCGGCGCACTCCGTAATTACCAGCGCATTTCATTAGGGGCATTAAAGATTTCGTGGCATGAATACATTTCTGCTAATGCTGATTGGCGTGCCGTTGCCGCCGCGCCGCGCTGCCGCTGGTGTGCGGTGCTGCGCCCGCCCGCGCCATCGCCGCGCCGCTTGTTTCCGCCTGGCGTATGCGCGCCGCGAGTTCAATGAAATGTCCCGATAAAATCTGGGTGTCCCTGTCTTCCCTTCTTCGTCACCTTCGACGCTACCTAATTTCGACGCGGATCTTCCTTTCCTTCTCCGTGCAGCGACCACAAAATCAGAATTTACTCGTAACTTTGACTGGAGTTACAAGTATGAGCGCACTGGATTAAACGCTTTGGAATTTTACAAGTATGTACGCTAAGAACAAGATATGTGAAAATTTATTTGTGAAAAATAAATTTATTTCACTGTAAAAAAAATCTTTATTTATAACTCATTCAATCCAAAATTCTATTTGGAAACATTTTTTTTTCTATTTATTATTGTTCCTAATAGTGTAGAGGTAATATCTAGTTTTTTCATAATTTTTGTATTAATGATTGTGAAGAAATCAAAATGTTGTTTATTCCATCATTTTTAATATAAACGCAGATAATAAATTTTAATAAACTGAAAGTTGTTTATTTGTTTAGTCTTTTAAATTTAGCCTTTCTTCAAATTCGCAATTAATGTATAATTATTACTTAAGTCATTAGAATAAATATAATAATAAATTATCAGAATTAAAAAGTATTATTGAGGAGTTTCATAAAAGCATGTGTGAAATAATTGAAACGTACCTTTCAAATTATGTTTTCCAATCATATTTGTAAAAAAAGTTCAAAATTAACATAAAGTTTTGAATTATGACCTAAGATATTATCGAAAATTATTAAATTTACATATAGAAATATATAAATTTCCAATGTAATTAATTTTAAATTTACATTAATATTGTACAACTTGTCAGCTGTGTCAGACATGTTTTATCAACATGCCGGAAATGTCGAATATCGTTATCGACTATGAAACTAAGATCGAACTTTTTTTCGAGTGAATTAACGATCTCTTAATTACGTTTAATACCTTAAATAAAGATACGATGCACGCTGCGTTGATTGCGAACAGCATTATCTGACGGTAAATTATTAACATATAAAAGGATTACCGTCCTCAATTAATTAAGGAATATAATTACGATGCATGGAAGTGGGAAGTGCAAAAAGTGCGCTCGCCACATAGATATGATGAAACAACATGATTTGCGAAAACCAGAGCACCCTGAATTCGATGATATCAGGATGTTTGCAAAAAGATTATCAGATTAGAAGACACACAGCACAAATAATAGCTTTATAAGTCAAGCGAACCTAAGACGTAGCATGCAAAATCAGATTGCTAAGAAAAAGATATCGTATATCCGTATTTATTTTTATTTTTATTCTTATATAAAGATATTTAAAAATTTACTTTTAAAATATCTAGTGATTCATTTTGCTTAAAGCGAATTTATTATATGTACCGTAATTTATAAGATTTTTAATAATTAAAAAATTTGTTCTGTCAATAAACTAAAAGTTAACTTCCTTGTGTTTTAAAATGTAAAAATATACAAACTTATTTAAATATAACATTATTTTATATAAAATCTTTTTCAAGTAATGATTTTTAATAAATATGATATTATTTTTTCAGAATAATTAATTCTATAACTACGAGATTTATACTAAAACAATTGCATCAAATTTTGTTTACTCTAATTACATCATTAATGCTAAGTACTTAGTGCTGTCACTCGATATTTAGTGAATCGGATAAAATATGTTGGATGTATCAATATTTATACGCCAGTTATTTTTTTCATTTTATCTTCAATACGTAAATTTTATTTATATTAAATTAATATCTATGAAACGATTGTCAGTCACATTATTGAGCGACATTTCCATATATGACTAAACATGTATTTAGATTATCTACACTGACAATTTTGCTGAAATATAAATCTATAAATAATTATGTTGAACCATTAAAAAATTTCTATTAAATTTTAAGTTGCTTACTAGAACGTTAAAAATTTTTGCAGCAGTATCATCAAGCTTGAACATCTTACATAATAATTTTGACAGTCCAACATAAAATAATTTTTTAAACTGTATCCAGCTAAATTTTTAGATATTAAAACAAAATTGTTCTTTTCGTAGCGGGAATTTAATTTTTCATACGTGACTATCTTCCACATGTAGCCGTATACATAGTCAGTTTGCGAGGCAAACACCCATTTTACTAACACGTTAAGCCGTACATCACTCTCTCAGCGGGTCCGCGCTACCCGCCATGACGGTTATCACTGCCATTATTAGCCAGAAGTCATTTGGTCCAATTAATTCAAAATGTTTTTATTCGGGATAGTTTGTCCTTGTCGCGGGAGCAGACACCACCGGTTGCCGCACCTATAAGATACCGCCCTTTTCGTATAATTGCTTTGTTTATCGTCCCCAATCAGAGCGCCGATATTAGCATATACGCAAACTACGAGTTTCTCGACCCTTTTTTATATCCACCATTGATCCACCCTTTGTTCGCTCTCCTTCACCGCCATGCTCACTCCCTTTGCTTCTATTTTTGTCAAGCCTACCGACAATCGAGCTTGGATCACCCTTAGCGTTATTTTTCGACCAATTCCAGTTTTTTTGTAAAAATTATAGGTCGTTTTATTGCCGAATAAATGTACGTTTGTCAAATTCCCCGATTCTTTGCTTATGACACATGAGTGAGAATTTTCTTATTTTCATTTTATGACTCCACAAATTAAGTTGGATATTATACATATATATGTATAATTAAATTAAGTAATTATACATATGTAGAATATAACAAAATAGAATATGACAACGGTATTAATTTTGTGTAATTGTAATTGATAATCTACTATAATAGAAAAAAATTATATTCTTGTACTGCAAAACGTTCACTTTAAAATGTTCCATGAGTCAAACATTTACAAATTAAAACATAACAATATTAACGCGAGCATGCTCCTGTATATTAGCAATATTTTTTTTTCCTTTCTCCGGACACGAAGGTACTGAACTTGCGCTGTGTACACATACTCGAATCACGTGCTTCTCCCTTAACGTTATCTTTACCGAATCATCTTTTCTTTTTTCGTGTCTCCCCCCTAAACTCTTCTACCCTCTTTCCTGACCGGCATAAATAAAGCAAGTTACCCTCGTCATAGCGACGCGAGCACCAGTGGAATTTCCATAAAAGATACCGTTCGGAGGTGATAAAGTTTCAGAAATCGCATAAAGCTATTTTATCATCGTTTCTTTTGGGCCGGTTTTATGGCCGTCAGAACTCACGCTTTTAAAAAACGTCAGCAATATAGCGTACTAGTCTTATGCATATTAAAACTATAAGGCAAGAGATGAAATTCTAGATATATTCAAATAACTTTCGGGAGAACTGATAACAAAGTAATTCGAACGTTCTCTCTCCGAACAGCGCGCGTAATCTTTCATACAAATTTTATTCTTATTTCACGTGAATAGAGCTATGTAATAACTGTAAAATAACAATTAAATTAAAACATCACATTTCTTCTAGAATTCATTTTCTAAAGCATTTTCATATTCATGAAATTTTTTTCTAATTTTCAACTAAATTACAATCTGAATACACAGAGAAAGGGAATTTCTAAATTTTATTGTAACAAATTTATTCAAATTGTACTAATAAAATATTGATTTACGGTATATGAATATTTACTCTATGAGAAAAAATGATATTTAAATTAAATTCGTGATTCTTGTACTAAATAAAAATATATTTACTTTTGTCAAATATTTCATTAGTACTATTCAAAAAAATATCATTTAAAATTTAATTTTTCCCTCAGTGTATAAAGTACAAATAGTGTAGTATAATAAAAAATAAAATTTTAAGTATCAAAAAATTTAAATACATTTTTATGAATTCGATCTAAAAATTCATGCATTAATTAATTCTTGTATAACGGCTTACTCTCATTCTTCCTTCCACAATCTTCGAATTTAAACTGGAAAAAGGAAAAAAGAGTGACAGAGAAACTAACTGACATTTTTATGATACGTGATGTATTTCGTGCATCGGGACATTTGTAGACTGCTACGACATTCTTGGAAATCCCGTCGCTTTTTACAATTAGCTCCCTGGAATAAAGGTTTCCCTAAACCTCGAACGGTAAATTTCGCAAATTCCATGCGTGTCAATGAATATTTGTGTGTGTAGTAAGACAGCCGGAATAATATTTTCTTGCACATTTGTGTCGGACGCAGTCCTCGCTATGACGCGGCAATTAACACGCTATGCCAGTAATGAACATGCAAAGTTGAAGAATGATTAAAAACAGTTAGAGCGTGGCTAAACCCAAAGTAGTTTTCTCATCCTTGTACAGTGTAATACTTATCTCATAAACAGGCACGTTATAGTTTTCATGACTATTTATGCATCATAAATAGTTTCTGAAATCTTTACCCTAACATTCGCGTGATTTTAATTACGAGTCTCTACGTTGCTAACATTCACGCGATTTTAATTAGGAGTGTCTATGATGCATTGGCTACAGTTGACGCCGCGAAAGAATATCATCGTATTTTAATTGAAACAAATACGAGAATGCGCAATATAATACTATCACAAGAGAGACCGTTAACGTTCGTGACGGTTCCAGCTGCCACACAGGCTTTGCTTCGACGCGCCGACGAATATCAAAGGTCAGCGCCATGATTCGAGGTATCTTTGGATTCTATAAAGAATTACGTTAAGTAGGAGTTTCATCATTAGTCACTATTGAATGACTAACGAAGCACGCGGCCGCCGTTTTACCTATTCATGCAGCTGGCACCGCGTCGCCTAATCCTCGCAACGAATTGACATCGCGCAGTCTGGCTGCCAGGTGATGATATCTACACTCGTATTAGGTAGAATCGAACGCGATCGCATGATCGTTCTCGAATAATCATCAACACACGAGTCACGGGGAGCACACGGTGAAGGAGTGACTCGTGAACAGACCCACCCAATCGTTCATCTATCCATCCGTTCGCCTGTCCATCCATTACCTTCATCATTAGGTCTTCAGCGTGGAAGAGTGGCACCGCCGATCGGTTCTCTACACGGCGCCGAGAAAACGAGCGAATGTTAGCGGAAAGACGAGGTAGAGAAACTCCGAACGATCGCAAAGAGATAACGAAAGAAGAAATAGAGCCTACGGAGCGCAAAGAGGAAAAAGGAGAGACGAGAGGACAGGAAGAAACTTTGTTCGTAAGAACCCTTTTATTAAAGGTTGCGCCTCGAGTGAAACCGGCGGCCAAGCGCCGGGACCAAAGCGAGGAATCGAGAAATGCGAAAAAGACTGCGGGCCCTCGATCTGCCAAATGGAGGAGATCGAGCGAGCGGGGGATTACGTGATTCGTACCACCGATTCGCCATCAGTGTCAGTTTAATGAAGGCCTCTAGGTAACGCGAGGGATTCGCTCTCTCAGCGGGATACCAGCGACGGTGATCGTCTTTCAGTCCGCTAGTGCCTTTCTCGGCCGACTTGTACTCGGAAATCACCGTGAAACGACCTGTAGCAATCGCCGGATGGCTGATCTACCTGACCGGTACCGGTGACGCGAATAATCGGTTTATTGCAATCCTAATGACGATCGTCGCTGGAAATTGTAAAAAGCGTAACTCTCCGGGAAGATCATTTTCATCGAAAAAGTATCTCAAAATAGCCTAATTGCTAAGCAAATATCTTTTATATTTATGGGCGATGTCTTTGCACTATATAAAAGAAATTAATAATAAGCAATAAATTATAGACTTTTTCGAGATCATTTTGACATTTGTCATTATGCAAGATTTAAAAAGATAAAATATTTGCTCATTTTCTCTTTATTAATTTTGTGAATCATAAGTTAAAATTGACAGTGTTAAATTTTTAATAAATTTTTTTTAAACAACTTTTTAATAATATTAACAATTCAAATATGTGCAACACTTCATTAAGAAAACTTTTAAACTACTCACTTTGTATGTACCATATAATATCATATTAACGTTGCTGCAGCATTACAATATTTTATCGTTGCTGCAATATTGTTGAAACCTTGTAGCAATATTTTGCAATGCTTTCGCTATTCTGTCCTGTACGAGTATTGTCTTTAATGAATTATACAATTTTGAGCGTACACAGAATCGTTTTATTATTATTTAACTCACCGAAATATATTGTTTAATTGCCAAATACAACGGCAAATATAAGATAAAGTTTACAACAAAGTGCAGTGTGCGATCAAACTCCGTTTAATTGTTGAAAACTCGGCCAAAGATGTTTCGTCGCAAGATATTATTTTGAATGCGTGATTAATCTCGTTATATATGCAGAATTAAATTACAATCGAAACTTGCCGCGACCGCGATCTTCCCATCGTGGTATTCATCACAGGTAATTTCCTCCGTATTTTCTCACCGTTAATCGAGTCGCGGAGCATTACGGATAGATCGTAACAACGCGGGATTGCAAATGGCACGTACGATACGCGCTTACCGCGCGCTCGCTCCGAGCAATTTGGGAAAGCGCAATGTGTATAATTTAATTCCGTGCAAACCATAGCCTTGTTATGTGCATTATGTCGTACCACGTACGCGCGCGTATACATGCGATATATGCTGATGAGTCAGAGTGAATCATATTGGCGATCAATTTTATAGCCGTATCGCGTACACACACTCAGAGCTCTCCGCGACGCGCATGCACGTTGCATCTTTAAGCCTCGATTTAGCTTCGGCGCTTTAATTAGTCGTGATTTATCTCGAAATATACTCGGAATTTCCAAGAACCTGATAAATTGAACGTTTCGCATTACAGGTTTTTTTGGTAGTTTCTCGGGGAATTTAATCGCTGTATGTTATTTATTTTGCACTTTATATTCTATTATAAAGTTAAATAATTTCTAATTATAAAATCAAGAATGAACTTTAATAATCAAAATATTAATAACGTAATCTTTGGACTTTAGCAGTTACGCGTCTTGAATAGCATTCTTAATATATTTTATATGATTCAAATTTCTCTCATCTTGTTACTTTTTTACAAGTATAACTTATAAAAAACTTATTACAGAATTATTTATATCCATTCTTATTTACCCCTAACACTTTTATTAATTGTCCAAAACGAATTTCGGACATTAGCCCGATATCGATCGATTGTTCAATATCGTCTTTCGCACACAAATCCACGGAGGAGATATTAAAACGGGTTACAGTAATGGCATACGATCATCGCTCTTCCCCTTCTCTGGCCGGCATCACTTTTCGAGAGTTAATGTCGGCGATATTTCACGCGCAGGATCCCCGCAATAGGCGTGTAAAATGATTTGCTGTAAATCTATCGTCTACCTGGCCGCCACCACCTCTGCGAGACGCGCACCTGGCGGTATCTCACAATATCTTCCAGTTCTGTGTATGGAAGAGAGAAAGCAAGAGAGAGAAAGAAAGAGGGGGGGGGAGAAAAGGGGGATGAAATTATGTTCTCCTTTATATTTGAAAGGGCACAGCTGTGAACACCGTGTTTCTCCACGTGCCGCCTGTTTTCCGCTCTAGCGTGCCAAAGGTGTATAGGACCTCCAACTCCACCCGCTTCAAATAGAGAAGCAGGAACAACGTGGAAACAACGTGGGAGGGAGAGGAGACGGAGGGTGGAGAGATTTCGCGGGATACACGTACTGGAAACTTAACGCGAGAAACTGAAAGAATGGAAATTGCGAAGTAGAGAACTGGAGCGGGCGCGCTCACTTACGCGCGATTGTTCCGTGAATGACGGACTTACTCACGATGTTACGGGATAATTTCGTTAGATAATGAGTTTACGTCAGCTGCAGTCCTTGCTAGAAATATATAGCTGTAGTATACACCGAATCACTTCGCTGTTATTGAAGAAATTTTTTTCATGAATTTCCAAATAGGAAAACACGAGACCTGTTGTGAGACACATATTTATATTTTCTTGAAAATATTTTCTTGAATATCACTAGAACAATTTCCTTTTTATTAACTTTCAATTTTTAATTACATATCTGACAAATTAGACTCATGATAAAAGTTGCGTCGTAATTAGTTCATTTTAGAGAGTATATTAAATTATATTGCAAATGGAGAAAAATGGGCCACTTTTAACTATGTTATCTATTAAATATTTGTAAAAGTAAAAAATATACAGTTTGCAATTTAACTACCAAAAGTGCTTTAAACCTACAATTTTAATAATAAGGAAAATTATGATGCTATGAAAAATAATTTATCGTTTGAGTATTGTATATGTTGCTGCAACATTACGTATCAATATCTCTGAAGCGGACATTTTACCATTACTGCAATATTGTATTGCAATATTGCGGTAATATTTGTCTATAGCGTACGGGTAAAAGAAATAAAAAAATAAAAATAAAATTCGTAAAAAAAATAACAAGAATGATGTATTCGCGTTGTTCACTTGTGATCGTCGTGGCAAAACTTTCAGGCATTGTTGGCGTTCGAAAAAGGAATTGTACCGCGTGTCTCTCGTCGAGTATTCATTTCAAAGACAAATACGCCGAGCCAAGTGACTCGGGGTCCAGCGCGGCATAAACGAATTTCGCAAGCTTCACGCACGCAAATGACGCGCTCCACTCTCTCGTCCTTCCCTCGCCGCTCCTCGTGCGCAGCGAGCCGGGAGCGTTCACCGGCGCTCATCCGGTAGCGATCGCAATAAGAAAAACGGCGCGACGTCGGCGCGGCGCGGGGCCCCCTTGGACCCCGCGAGGTGTCTCGGTCCCTTTTCGAGGCTGGCGATCGAGGCATGAAAGGTGAGCCGCCTGTTACGCGGCTGCCGGGTTACGCTCCGAGCTCGCTCAAAATCCTCGTATATGCTCAAGCAACCTCGCCGGCAAATGCACACTCGCGGAAAGAGGAGAGAATGAGAAGAGAGGCATAGGGAGAGATCTCTGGTCGTTCGACGACGCATCGACGCGCGTGCACATACACACGCCACGTCGCTCTTGTCGCGCCGACACTCGAGACACGCGTCTCGTTTTATTTCCTTCTTCGCACTCGAGAAGGCAGATTTTTCTGGAATTCGTCTCCGGTCGTCTCTTGGAGTCCGCAAAAGGGCCCGACCCTCCCGAGTCCTCTTCAACCTCGCGTATACCGCCGCGCCGCTCCGCTCGGTTGCGCGCCGCCTCCGTTCTCTTTCTTTAACTTCGTGGGAAAGCAGTCTCGGGGAGAGAGAGAGAGAGAGAGAGAGAGAGAAAGAGAGAGCGGTGGTCGTCTCTCTCAATCGATCGACGGAGAATCACGCCGTACGCGACTCACGATCACGGCTCAATCGACCGTAAGAGACGACGACGAGTCGAGTCGGTCTTTACGCCGAAATCGGAGTACCGGGGCCAAATTAGACGATTAGAGTAACCGGACTTCCTCAGAAGCGAAAAGTCGCACCGAGCGGAATGTGGCTACCTGTCGCGTGAAGGCCGCACCGCGTCAAGACGAATCCCATACAGCGCAGCGTAGAAGAAGCATTGCGAAATATTGCTGCAATTTTTCAGCAACGTTGCAGCAATGATGAAATGTCCGCTACAAAAATATTGATACGTAAAATTGCAGCAACATATATAATATTGTATTAACGTTGCTGCAGCATTACAATATTTTATCGTCGCTGCACATATTGCTGAAATATAGCAATACTTTGCAATGTTCTTGAAAAATTTTGATATTCTGCGCTATACGAGATTCGGTCGTATCATCGGTAATTGCACAGCCAAATGAATTGTTCAATGGACAAAAATAAGTAGCGATTAATTCAAATGGAAATAATATATTTCGTTCGATCAGGCGTTCGAAGACGAGACAAAAGTGATAGAAAACAAAAAGAAAGGAGAAAATAAGCACGTCCTATCGTTCTAAATATATGAATTTTTTTATAGCGATACAGATAATTCATTTCTTGCGTTATATGATAGGAGAATGCAATATATAAAACAAATTATATCATCCGTAAGAAATCGTAAACCGTGAACAGCGGTCTAAACTGGCTCTCTCAGCGCGAAGTAATACGTCTCCCTCGGCGGAGGGAGCAACAACAAGACGAGCGCAAGTTTTTATCTATTTCTTCATCTTTTTTTCGCCGACATTGAGTGCCACGCTTACGGAATTACTCCGACATTCGTCGCGGATTTTCTTGCCGCGAGTCGCTTTAATTCGCGGCACGCCGGTGGCGGCGGCGACGACGACGACGACGACGGTGACGATGACGAGTTCCCGTCCGTTCCCGCGGTGGAGGTGAAAGGCGGCGGTGGCGGTGGCGGCGGCAGAGGCGATGGAATATTAGCGGACTCGTTGCGTTTTGCCGGTATCAACAATCATCATACCTCAGCTTGATATCCGGTGATTTGCCACAACGTCACGCCGGGGGATGGTAATCGATACCGCGTTTTCTCGACTCGCTCCCGGTCACTGATGTATCCTCGTCCATTTACGGTATCCACGAGATCGTTGGAAGAATGACCCGGCGAGGCTAATCCGAGAGATTTAACGCGATGGAGAACACGACGGTAAGAACGGACGTTTTCAAAGTGCTTCGGTTTCTTTAACGTCTTTCCATCCAGTTCAGTTTTTTTAATCTCATTAACACCTTGATAATACTACAGTATTTGTATTGTTCACGACACAAAATTTGCTTTAAACTAAAATTATTTTCGGCAACTTTAAATCCTAAAATCCTGCGTGATAGAAACCTTTCACACTCAGATTTAATGTTTAGCAGTCAAGAATACAAAAGCAATGACTTGTTACACCTTAAAACAAAAAAAGAATTGATTTTTATTGCTCTGTGTAATTAGCAATGGAGCAATCTTCTTTCTATAATAAAACAATAGAATCGTGTGCATATGTAAAAAGTTTAATTTTAATGGTAGATTTCTTGGACAAAATATCGCGGTAATAATGAATTATAAATAATTAAATATAAGATTTTAAGATCGCATAATCAAATACTCGTTTCAGAAATATTAAACAATCTGTGATATATTCTTCACAAATGCAAAATTGCTAATCAATGAACACTTGAAATAAGTAAAAATAGAAGTAATCGCGCAACTTGGCAGATGTTAGTTATAATGTAGGTGTGAACATTAATATTCATGTAATTACGGCATGTGGAGCTTAGTTACGGAAAGACGAGGGATTATACTTAATATATTCACCGCGACTGGATTAGTAACGTCAGTTTTAACTAGAAATAGGTGAATAGTTTGAAATCGGTATTTTATACGATCCGCTTGAATCGCACCTGTCACCCGCGACTCGGTCAACAGGAAAGAACATCGGAGGGTGTAATTAAAAGTTCTCGTATCAAGAACCTCTGGCAGCCGCTTGTTCGTGTGTTACATGGAAACGTAACACAACCCACATTTACCGCACGTTTCTCGCGCTCGGTTTTTCGCCGTGCTACTCACAAAAATACAAACCGATTTTGTTTCATACAATAAAAATATGGATACATTGCAATTATGACAAAGCGTGCGCGAATTACCCTGATTATCCTTTTTATTTTTGCAAAATTATATTACGTTGAATTAAGCATTTTAAAAAATAAAATTATTTTCGTACACATTTAGAAAGCTTATAATAAGACAATAAAACACTCGTAATTACAATATTATTATAAAGTGTCCATCAATCGTTTGAGAATCGTAAGTGGTTCATTATTCGTATTTGACAATTTACTGTTAATCCTCTTTGTATTGCTGCGCAAATAAAGATCACAGCATCTGTGGATTTCTATCTATTGCATCATCATTTTTTAATGATGATGAAATTAATAAAGCTCGTACGCAAGATAGACTCAGCTGTCTGCGATATATACCTAGATGACCGTAATTACGGGCAATCGAAAAAATCCAAGAATTCATCCTGCTACGCAACTAATACGTTTTCCACGGCTCGTGAACGTCGGGATGGAAAGGCCGGTCGGCGCGGCGCGGTGCGGCGCGGCGCGGACGGGGGCAACCCCTGTCGATTCGCTCGTAGTCTTTTTGTCTGACCGTTGGTTTGTCCATCTAGACATGGTTTCGACCCTACGCAGATACAGGCGAAAGACAGAGGCAGAGGTGAAAGGGAGGGCCAGGTGGTGCGCCGCTGATGCGATGATGTGATCGCACCATATGCTGCGCCCTCTAGGGGGCTCAGCCATGTACGCGCCTACTAATTAATTCCCAGGCCTTTGTTCTAACAGACACTATCGCTGAAATTACCCCCGGTACCTTTGCTTTTACGCGGCGCCAGGAACCAGCCCGGAATGCGTAATCTTCGTTCGCCCGTGACGGATAAAACATATGTAAACGGGTGCCCCCCTGCGAGATATTCCGTTTACGCGGGGTACGACATCAATTATTAATTGTTCGCGTATATCTAGAAAAAAGTATATAGACGGCAGACGACGTAAGACGCAAAATATTCAGAAAATTACATTTCAAGTTCATCAGAGGATATTAATCAAACGTATAACAGCTTGAGCTCTAAACCGCTAGAGAGAGTTTATTCGTCTGTATAGTTTTCTCTTTGTAACGTAATAAGATATTCACAGTTAAGGATTATTCATACTTAAGAGTGTCGTCTTTCTATAAACATGCGGGAAGTAGAAGACAATGTAATCTGCTCGCTCTTCTACTTGCTTCACGTCACTTTTAGAGCTTCTAATACCAAAATCACTTGCGCACGCGCGCACACACACACTTTCCGTCTTTACTCACTTGACAACTGTCCGCCTATTTAAGAAGCTTCGCGACTTACGAGGTTATCACCTGTCAAACAATGATCGAGATTTCCCATCTCGACACAGAAACCCACCGCTCAACGAGGACGACGAATCATAGCGAACAGAGCGTGCTATTTACCGAGCCCTAATTCCGAAGTAGAAATGCGAACCGCGCGTAATCATCCGCACGAGTAGCAATGTATCGCATGCCAATTACGTAAACCCTGACCGTGCCAACGATAATTAACCGGCTAAACCCCGACGCATTACTCGGCAAACGGCGCAATGGCGTAATGGCGAGCTCCGATTAGGCCGACGGTGATTAGCGTCTCTAACGACGGTCGTGTACGGTCAAACGACGAACGTATAGAAATATAAATACGCCGTTTCGCGGCGTAGTCGATAAGGGGGCGAGAAGGGGCTGCATCCGCAGGTAACCGCAAGGGTAGCTTAGCTAGGAAGTACGGAGAGCTGCAGTGCCAGCCCGTGTAACCGACACCGACAGTCATTCGCCTCCCCCATTTCACCACCATGTTGTGCCACTTGTGCCCCCTGCCACACTCTGTCCTCCCTCGAACTCCCCTGCCGGTGTCGTGTCTGCTCCCTTCTCTCCTCTCTCTCTCTCTCTCTCTTTTCTTTGCGAGTGCTCCGCCGCTCGCTCTGCGGAGTTGCTGCGAGGACTGAAAACGATATGTTTGCGTTTCCTATTCTACATTTAATTCCGATCGCCAGTATAATTGTACCCGTCCGTGAGAACCGGCGAGATTATCAGCATGATCGTACCGAGGGGAATGCACTATAATCCACTCACGTATGATTGACGCAAGGGGAAAGGTATGATCGAAGAAACGGAGCACGAGAATGTATAAAGTATTTCTAAAATATAGGGATACTCCGTTGGGAAGCATTCTTGGCTAATCCAAGGTTTTCTTTAACATGCACAAATATGAAAACTACAGGACGTTCAAAAAAATAGTCTCGTTTAGAAGAGATTAGAAACGAAACGAAATTCTTAGAAAATAATCTTAGTAATTTTAATAAAAAACTAATTGAACAATTAGACTATAATAGAGCTCACTAAAAAAAATGATCTTGCAAGTACAGCTAAGGTAGATAAATGATTAGCAATTATTGTGATATCACACATGTTTGGTACTTAACCAATCTAAATAGCAGAAACAGAATTTACGTCTCAACTGTTTGTGAAATTTAGAAATAAAATTTTTCTGTGATGTCTATTCATGTTAAAGTCAATCATACTTGTTATAAAATTTGATTATATAATTGGCAGTAAAACCTAAATTTTCCAGAAGGAATCTTAAAATGTTGCTGTAAATTCTATATGTATATGACAAACAATATTGCAGCAGCTACAAAAAGTAGCAATAAATTTTTGTTGTCACTTAAAAATCAACCAAATATTCTTTCTAGTACTAGAAAGAATTCTCTCTATTTAGGGCAGAGTAAAACACTCTTAATGGACACCTTAATAGATTTTTGCTTGGCTGATTTTATAGCGAATTGCATGAATAAATAATGATTCACAACCATAAATATCGCTTCTTAGAGATATGCAATCTTTCGATCTCGACTAATTATTCTGAATACGTTAGCAATTGTAAAAACTCGATATTACATCTATTTTACGCATGCAATCGCAGTCAGCTGCACTGGTACGTTGTGTTAATAATTCCAGATCGTCGCTACACTAAGTCAAAATCCCGCGATCAAGATCTAACGTCGGGAAATAATTTTGTGTGTCCCTGCACGCCATTCCCCGCGATACTGTAGTCGAGTCCGCGATTCCGGATGGTGTAAGAATAATTGGAACGACATTCGCCCGCTGTGCGACGATATTACAACACCGAGATAACAGTTGATTCAAGATGTAGATAATTTGTTCTGCAAAAGTGTCGCGCGTCTGCAGAGAGGCTTATACGTGTGACAATTTACAGATATCAAAATAATTGTGTAATGATATAAACCATTTAATTTTCAATTGTTTTTCACCATCATGTTTAGAGAATTTGAATAATTAGTGCTTATGTCATTGTTATTTTATAATTTAGCTAATTAATAACCTTAAATATTTTTAATATGTCCAACAAAATCAATGTTTGTCTTACTATTAAACATAGATTCGACTATGCACGTATATTGTAAAATTATATTTGCTTATAACAATTAATTGAAATTATGTTGGCAAATTATTATCTGTCAACATCTCAAAAGTACTAAAGAAACTTTGAAAAATTCATCAAAGAGTTCTTCGATATCCGTGCCAGCATTACGATTAATATTTCGCTACAATCGGAGAGCGAGAGAGACGCGCGCCGCGTCTCTCTTTCGTCGAAGACATTACGGTTTCGAGAGGGAAAGACAATATTCTTGATTCTTCGCGCAACGTGCCGACATCAATCTCGGAACGTCCGGCGGGACGGAACTTTTTAATCGCTCGTCAAGAGAGCCGTCCGATTATTTAAAGGAAGGGCTCCTTTTGTGACGCCCGACGGTCCCACTGACTAATAACGCCATCGATCAACCGGTGACTTCACACGGCGCATTTAATGCGCCGTGATGCCGTCATGATACGCGTACTTTGAATTAGTTCCACGATCAGAGGTCACGGACGTGCGCGGTTTTGTTCGTACGCGATCTTTTCGGGATCGGGTCCATAGCTCGGTCTGGCTGGACATAATTGGGCCAGCCGTCGCGTCGATAAACGTTCGCAGAATTTTTTCAGATCAGTTCCACGACGTCGGGCCGAAACGTAGCGAGAAATCATGTCTTTAAGTAGCATTAACTGTGCGTCGTAAAAAAAATGTCCATTATACCGAGATATACGAAATCTTATAACACAGCTTTAAAAGACCGCAACTGCATTTGATTATATTTATTGGATGCTATTATTCATATTAAAATATGAATTACATGGTTCTAATTAAAAAGTGTTAGAAAAATTTACGCATTACATCAAGTTCTTAAGAATTAATCTAAAAAAAACACAACATTTTCCAACGGTATTTCTCTTACATTTCGTTGACATACTACATTCGTGTTAAGGTTTGAAAATTAGATACGTCTTAGACTGATGAAACTTTACAAGTTTCAGTATAAGAAAAGATGTAGTCGACATTGTATAACAATAATAATAGCGGAATATTGCATTTCCTGCTTATAACAACAATGAAAGGAAAACTGGCAGTCAGTAAAGTGATAATTTCATACATGCACGTCGTGGATTATTATGTTTTTTTTTCTCATGCACGTACCGCGAGCTGCAGTGTATTTCTATGTACGCTTTTCTGAGCGTTTCAATGTCTCGGATATTGCGCACAATACAATGCGCTTTCACTAGTCATTATTATTATGAAATGCAGTGCCATAATTCGTCCCTAGTTATTAAAAAGTTTAGTAACATCAACTCATAATTAACCCATCCATTGTAAGTAACAAAAACTCAAGTTATAAGTATGATATGCTGTATTTAAATATATTCAATAATGCTATCACATTTAAAAAAATTTTGTTTTGTAATAAGTTAATTGCACAATGTCAATTGACCTTTATTAACAATAAGGAAAACATTTTCTTTTAATGAAGTTAATTAATGAATATTATTCAAGAAACTTCCATTTTTCTTAATTATTGTACAATTGTATTATTTAATACACATGAGCAATTTATTGCCATTTTGCTATTAGAAGGAAAAATGGAAGCTTCTTTCAATGATACATAAATAATTAACTTTTCTTTAAAAAAAAAGTATAATACGCTATATTTAAATATATTAAATAATACTATCACATTTAAAAAATTTTCATTTTGTAACAAGTTAATTGCGCAATAGCAATTGACCTTTATTAACAATAAGGAAAACATTGTCTTTTAATGAAGTTAATTAACAAATATTATTCAAAAAGCCTCCATTTTTCTTAATTGTTGTATAATTTAATACACATGAGCAATTCGTTGCCATTTTGCTATTAGAAAGAAAGATGGAAGTTTCTTAAATAATACATAAATAATTAACTTTTTATTGAAAAAAATATATATGTAGCTTCCAAGTTTCATTTAATTAAAATATTTAAAAACTTTATTTACTACGTTTATATATCTATTAATATTATAGTATGGCATAGACAAAAATCGACTCTTGTGTCGAAATACCAGTAATACATCAATTGAAAAGTACTGGTTGTCGGAAAGATGTTGCTCGCGAGCGTATAGTAGGTACGTCATTATCAATTAACGCGCTAAGGAAATCTCTTTATGCCCCCGCGTTTCCAAATCGCGCGCTGCATGCTCATGAATCAAACTCAGTTCCACCGTATATCGTAATAATCCTCGAATCGGCGATCAACATAAACTTAGGGCATCGCGATGATTGCGATTCATCGCTCGCGGCGCATTCCGCAGGCTCGCCATCGACTACGGACGCCAAGTGAACGTAATGTAAACGTGCGACATGCGCGACGGTATCCCGGCTCGTTCGGTCAGGAGTGCAAAGAAACGTAGTGCCTTTGTTATCGAACAGTATCACGCGTCCATCGGCATTACGTGCGCCGCGATAAATTGTTAGAATCGTGAAATGACGGCGGCTAATGGACAAATCGATAAGCCATTATCGGACCGATGAATCTAGGAATCCGCGGAGATGCATGAATATCATTTCGTACTCGTCGTATGTTATATGTGGGACGTGTATCTTGAACTTCATCTTGCGTTCCGTGAGATTACGCAATTATCAGATTACAGATTATTCGCGATAGAAAGAAATGTGGAGTGGCACATTTGATCTGAGAAACATTATATGACTGAATAAGCTTTGGCCCATGTCAGAGACTCCCCCTCCATTACTATAATTTTTTTTCTACCATTAACGTGGATAAGACCTCCCATATTCCCATACATCGCCCTTCATCGCTTTATCAAACTCCCCCGCGGGTTTCGTTTTTCGAATTTCTGAATGCTATCAGCAACGGTCAGTTTTTTTGTTTTTGTTTTGAGGGCACGGACAAAGCTCCTCACGTCGACGTTCACAATCACCAAAGTTTGAGATACCATCGAGCGAGAGGGGGTGAAGTTAAACGAGCGGGCACATGCAAAGGTGTCTTGTTCACTGGGTCAGGAGTGCCAAGAAACCTTCCGGGTTTCCAGCTGATCGTGGCACGGGCATAGCGTGGCGTGGCGTGGCGTGGCATGGCGTGTTGGCGTGATGCGTGTGCGGTACCCGCATACGCGGGGAGAGAGAGAGAGAGAGAGAAAGAGGGCGGCCGGCGGAGGTTGCCCCGTGCCCGAGGAAGTTAGTTCAGCACAGTCTGCCGCGGGCCTGCCACTCGGATATCGTGGATCCATGAGCCCCGTCGTTTCGCTCTCGTGTCCCTTCGTCGATGGGCGATCCGCGACGTATCCGTGTGGATACCACCTTCGGGCAGCTCGAGGTGCCCGTGCGTGCAGCTACGTAAAGCTCATTCCCCTCCCCCGTCCTCTATCTGCTTTTCTCTCCGCACGCACCATACGTTACAATGAGTCTGCTCGGGTGTACTTGCATCGCGGCTTTCGCCTTGCGTGCTGAACTTCAGGATATGAACGTTATATCCGGCGAGGCTCATGGAAGCATCACGAATCGTCGAACCCGGACGACAAGCAGAGTTGGATGCATCGTGCGATAATAAGATGAGGTGGCATGACGTGACGCGGATAGTAAAACTATTTCAATGGATTTAGAGAACTAATGGCGCTGCTGTAAATTCAACACAAACAAATGAGCTTAAGTCATCTGTGTTAAGGAATCAGTAACAGTTATTTCATCTATCAATAAATTTCAGCGAAAGCTATCTATTACCTAAATGCTATTACCTAAATGAAACAGACCTATTATATTACCTATGAAATTTGTGCTTCTAAGAGTAAATAGTGTAATCGGCATTTGTTGGCAATTAAATTCCTTAGAGAAACTTACCTTAACAAAAAATGTATCATAATGACAACTATGATTCAAGAAAAGTCTTCAAAGTTAAAATTATTGCATGTGGAAATTCTTCTTAGGCTGTAATCGGGGCCAAGTTAACTTTCCTTACTTTCTTTGAGGCTCAAGTTAGGACGCCCACTTTGGCCCAATTTTGGATTGCCACACTCTTCTCTCTAGGACCCACATTGCTTTTCAGACTTGGGCAGTATAGAAAATTTTAATAGGTCCATTTCTCGGCCCATTTTAAAACTGTAAGATCTCATGTACGTAAGAGAAGTTGGACCAAAATCAAACGGTATATTAATGCCCAATTTAAATTTTAATGGGTCCCTAAACTCTACTAAGTAATGATTTCTCTAATAAATCAATAAAAGCAGTAATTTTCATCAATACATTATATACTTTTAAACAATTATAAAAGACTTCATATGGGCTATCACTGGAAAATCGTACATTAAATTATTTTCAGAGGAAAGTCGAGACAAATTGGACTCCATATTGGCAAACTCAAGTGTAATTATCTTGGAGAAAAAGTCAAATCTAAACTAGGCCCTCCACGTGTCGTAACTATCGGGTCGTGAGCAAACTTAAGTTAAATCGTTCTAACTATACCCTAAATGGACTTGAGTTTGACAAACCTTTATTTTGGGTGCCTCGTTAATGCCTATATGAGGCCAGTATTAAATATGGAATGCCCAGATAAATTTCCACACGGGATATTTGATTATTGTTGAATTATCAGTTATCATAATAATTGTTTTTCTTACCGTCTGTTGAACGGTATTATGACTCATAATCGTTTAGAATATAAACGAGGTAACAGTCAATAAAATATTAAAATTGAAGGGAAGCATCAGATTCGCGCAACAAACTAAGTAAAATTTCTTATCGATCTGCCGCAATTTTCTCCCTCTCATTCGCGTCCGACGATTATGTTCCACGAGTTCTTTCTTCCCAATTCTGATTGAGAACGGATCGGACGATTGTTATCCCGATACCGTGCGCAATTTGAATTATAAATCGCGATGAAATTAAGACGGTCTTATTTCGCGATGCATAAAGCACGTAATTGCCCGACGGCGGGACGGCCGTGAGCGGCGCACTGTGGTCTCCCCTCCGCAGAGTCCTACAATCCATTCGGGTCGATGGATGTGCGCCGGTAGGAAAAACGTAAATCCTGATTCGGCCGAGACGAACGGCGCGGCGCAGGCGCTTCCTCCTAGCTCGGCCTTTATCGCGTAAAACGCTTAAGTTATTTACTATCACATGGGCTCGCCACCAAATTGCACGTTATTGCGCCGCTCGAGCGATCTAGACTTGCCTCTAAGTGCACACTAAGCAATTAAGCTGGGCGAAATGCAAGGCTTGGGGGGATAACTCTTGCGCAGTAGATAAATACCGAGAAGAAAGCGAGGAGAGACGCCGTGAAACGCAAAATGTAACCGGCTCCGCTAGATCGCTCGAAACAATTAAATATATATTAAATGCAAATGTTTTTTTTCTTTTTATTTTATGTACAAAAATAACGAACAGTTGTAATATTCAAACATAATATTGATAAATTTTAGAAATAAATCTTCTGCAAAATATATAATTAACGTAATTTATGTGACATGAAAAATAATATCATTTTATGCATGTGCATCTCTCTTGTAATTTCTCGAATTTACAAACATGTAATCTGTCAATTTTTTGAACTTATCTCCAAGTAACTTTACAAAATAATATTCTAGAGTACTTGAAAAAAGAAAGGACTTAAAGTTAAAATTTGGCTTCTCGATTAAATAATATACATTGGTGATTAGTCGTTCAAATTGTATCGTAGTCCGGCCTTGTAGATGAAAAAGAAAAGATAAAAGTGATTTGTGTATCGCGGTAGATATCAATAACGCTTTCTGACGTCCGCGCGAGTGTTAATAACCTTGGCCGTGTAACACGGCGAACGTTATGAAGCGAGTGCTGATTACCACGGTCGTTAATTCTTGGCTAATATACCACGGTAACACTCTCGGTATGTATACCGTATATGCGTATATAAATATACGGTGAAGAATTAGAAGGTCGTACGTAAAGTATGTTACGATACCATCGCGGGCGTATTTATATCAGGATGATACTGTCTCGGGTTGCAGCAGGAGTTACAGCTGCTGCTGCTGCTGCACACGTCGCGCCGCCGCCGTCGCCATGTGCGATTTCGATTTCGCGAGTGGACACGACACTCCCGAGTGCCCGTGATCACGGAGGAAAAATTTACGATTTTACGCTCGTAAACCTTAATCTTCTGCGAGTCCCAACGTCGGACCCCTGCTCGCGCACTTTATACTATCCTGCACAATGTTTACGCATGTAAACTGTTGACTTAGTATTAAAATTAATTAGACTTGAAAATAGAATAATTAATTTTTAAATAACATTTTTTTATATCTACAAGTTCTTATAGCTCAATCTTTATGGAATTAAGTATTATTTTTAGATTGCATTTGTTTACAATTAATTATAGTGATCAATAATAATTTCCTCTATTAATTTCCAATTCTGAAAATTATTATTTTTTAGATTGTATTTATTTACTTAATAGTTGTTATCTCAAAATTGTAAAGTCAAAATGTTTATTAAAAATATGATAAAAAGTGGTGATTATAAAATCATAATTTTATTTGATGTCTCTCTCATTTCATTTGTCTTTCTCATCATTATTTTGTTATATTCTTTTGATATTTATTTATTTCGACAATAGTAATATGTATAAAATGTATATCCATAAATATTTTATTAATTCTGTAACTTTATTATTAAAAAAAAAAATGTAGTATAGTATCGAAAAATTTTGCTAGATACAAATCAGGAAATAATTTTATTGGACTATCAAAATAATTATATATGACGTTCAAGCACGAAAATACTGAAAAAAGTTTTGACATTTTGGCAGCTTGACGTTCATATAATAAAATATAATTTTTAATTAGATTACAATTTATAATTTTTTAAATAATTCCACATAATTATTTTCAAATCTGTATTTAAACAAAATTGTTCTTTCCGTGTACATTCTATTCGAGAAGATTAAATTTTCTACTTTATAAATAAAATACATTTGTCCTGCCTTTCCTAGTCCCAATGACTTTGTCAGGAAAAACCTAAAGAAGTTTCCGCAGAATCCGGAAATGTCGGCGTAGAAATATGGAAGCTGCAGCATCTCGTCACTTTACGCCGGATGAGTCAGCCACTGCGAATCTAAACGCACCAAGCTCTATCGTTTTTACGATCTCCCGCGCATACATTAATTTCCCTCGCGTTTATGCGCATCCTACGCCATTCTACGCAATTAAGATTAATGATCGGGTAAGTTCTTAGCCGCAACAATTAGCCGCCGCGCGCGTTACATGCGTCGAACGTTTCTGTAACGAGACATTTAAGATACCGATTTTACATAAGCGCATCAGAAGCCGCAGACGCACGAGCCGCGCCAGCGTGCGTTTCTGCGCTAATTTATGAAGAGGAGGAGAAAAGCCGCGAAAAGCCTCACGCAGGTGGGAACGAGCTCGCGCGCGACTCATCGCGGCTTCTGCGCCGGCTCTCCACCTCGCCAAAGTTCCCCTTGGCGAGGCTCCATTCGCACCGGGATGAAAAGCGCGGGAGGAAAGATCGTTAGGATCAAGACACCACTACCACTGCCATACACGCTGCTGATAATAATTACTAGTTGTTATTACACTCCAATTCGCGCCCATCGGTTACGGATACGCCTCGACTGTAATCACGGGGCTTACGCCCAATTCATATTCATGCACGTAGATTTCCTCTTTTTATTTATGCGCGCCATATCGCGCCGCGCTCCGCTCATGTCGATGCTAATACTTTATTAGTGGCGCCAGTGCAGACTTCCCGTCGGGAATTATTCTTTTCGTACGATATCAAGATTACTCATACTTGTGCAAGCCTCTTTGACATTCCTTTGTGTAAAATTTATTTTTATCGCGAAACGGGACTACGTAAAAAATTTAATTATGTTACCGATAAGTAATTCAGATAACATAATTTTATTTATATATATGTGCGTGCATTTCTATACTGGTAATGTTTTTTTTTTATTTTTAAATTATTCCAAACAGCGCACAATGTTATGATACAACTTTTTCGAAACTGAGAGTTCCAACCCGTTTCAAATTTGATTTTAAATTAAAATTTATAACAATTAAAGAAAAATACATAACGTATTTCCTGGTGAAAATTTCTTTTAAAATTGTTCATAAATATTTTTTGAATTTTTATTTCAGAATTTATCAGAATTTATGTATAATTTTATTTTATTTATGTATAATTTTATTACTTTATAGAAATGTAGAAAATTTTTGTCTCTTAAAATACTTGATACATATAATATAAATTCTGAAATATTTTAACGATTTCTCATTCTATAATTCTTGACAAAATCTTATAAAATCTAGAAAAGTTTAAAGTAATTTTTAAAAAAATTATAGAATAAAACATCTTGGGGAGAAATCTTAGAATACTTTAGAATTCATATAAAGAAAAATGTCAAAAAAAAATGTAACCTTTCTCAGTATTTCTGAAAAATGTCCCGATTCGTACAAAAATTCTGAGAAAAATTTTCACCAGACCTCTGTGTTTTTCAAAATTACTTCAAAATCAAGATTATTTCTATTATCGTAAAAGTTTATAATCTCCCGTTCATAAATAACCCTGGTAACAGTTACAATGTCATCTGCAAAACCCGAACGATCTGAACATATAATCCTGGCGTACAAGAAATTCAACGCGCATTTCCATTAACTTACACAGGAAAAGAAGCCTGACCAAGCGCAATTATACGGAGCAATAGATGAAAAACGAGCAGATTCGCCCGGGGAAGCAAGAATCCTCTTAATAAGAAAATTCTGCGATCCGTGGCGCACTTGCGCATGCTTCCATGCGCGCGTATTTCACTATGAATGCGCTCGGTACACAAGCCGGTTAGACGCGCGTCCCTAATTGTAACTTACAAATACAAATATTTTTCCGCACAGCGTCTTCTATTTGGTCAAATTTTCTTTAACGTACGCACGACTTGCAAGTTCGTCCGATCCATCACCGGTTAAGAAAGTTCGATTATTTTATTGTTTCGCGTCTATGACCTTTCGATTGCCTATTCATCATTCGAGGTACGGCTCGCGCGAGGGAAACGAGGGAGAAATTAGCGATTTCCTAAGAAAGATATCCCCGTTAGTCGTTAGCATGAGCCGCGAACCAGCGGCAGTCCGGATAGCGATCTTCTCGGCCGCGAGCTCAGCGACCATGAGTGGACTGAATATTTTTCATATGAAAATCCAGGTGGGAAGCTATTCAGAGCGCCGGCTAAAGCAAATTTTTTTCTTCTCACGCACATCGCGTACGCATCTACGGACGTGCATACTGCACAACGCCAGACGAGATCGGCGATGAAATGCAGTATTCATAAATGTTCTCTTTTTTTTCAGTTTATTGCTATATGGCAACTCAATTAAGAGTTTGACATAAAAGTGGCTACTACGTTCCCCATTTATCCGAGGATTTATTGCTACAAAATGAAATAACGGATATTCCGTAATATTAAGGGAACAATGATAACATTTGTAATATTAAAATTTTAATGGATGTCTTTCTTTTTTCTTTTTCAAAAAAAAAAAGAAACGTAATATTCAGGGAAGAAAAAATTTTCTGAGATTTTTAGTTTAGGCATTTACAATTTGTGTTACGTCAAGTCGTCAATTTTTCTCCCAAAAGAACGAATACGGAAATGATATAGTATACGCGCAGGTTATGATTAAATATTTATATAAGGAATGCATATAAAATACTCTTTCTTTCATATCTATATATTCAAGGGAAACGTTCCGGCATTTTCTTGCTGACTCAGTAATTAAAGCGATGTTTTATTCTTTGAATGAAACGATTCATGGTTGGGTTAGTTAACTTACTCATACATACACCGTGTACCGTGAAAGCATAAATAAGGCGACAGTACTTTACATATAGCTTCAACTAATTATAATTGAATTAAAATTCTGTGTGTAGCGGGGAAAAAGTTTCGTATAAAGTTTTATCTATATTATAAGTATTATAAGTATTATTCAATAAATTATTAAAATTATTTATAAAATTAATAATTCGCTAGCAGCATTGTTTTCCTACCAATTTTTGTAGAAAAAAATTTTTGCAACTAGAATTATTTTAAAATTATTAGTGAAATTGTCTATCAAATATTTATTTCTTATTTTTATATTATACAGCATATATATGCATGAAAAAGAATTTGG